>NW_019944766.1:90109-108715 GCF_002910315.2 Salvelinus sp. IW2-2015 | reverse complement strand
CAAAGGATAGATTTTTCGTTTTGTACACATTCTCTCTGTTTAGAGAAAGTCTAGGAGAGAGGCTTTAGTGATGAAGGTGTCTTTATCTGTTGATTCGTCACATTCAAATAGACTATTTTTCATTTGAAAAATATATTAAGATAAATATGGAAAGTAACTTAAAAAGGAAAATATAGATACTGATTCAAATTAATTTGTGATTAGTGGATCTTATAAAGTATTCAAGTTGGTGTTAAAACGTATAGTAATTAAGGAAAAAGAAGTCGATGGCCTAATAAAGAAGTTTACCTGCGTGTGTAGCAAAACGTTAGTTATGATTGTACAGAGCGATCATGTCTCTGCTTTTGGTGAGTCAGAGAGATGGAGAACTATATGTCATAACAGAGAGCTGTTCAATGTCTCTGATGTTTAGGGTGTTGATTGGTAGAGGATGGGGTCTCTACTGTGATATATATGCAGACATATAGGCGTGTATGATGAGTCTCTTGAGTGCGATGACTGGCGGGTAGAATAAATGCGATGGAGCGGTACTGATATACAGCGAGAACAGTCCTGCTAGTAGATAGAATAAGGTGATGAGGCAGAAAGAGCAGAGGTAGGAGGTATGAATTGTGAGATGACACGAGGTGCTTTTCGTGGAGAGGTGCGTATGTGTGGTTAGAGTGTAACCCACGTATAAGTCTTTTAGAATTGGAAAAGCTGTGGAGTATAGATAGAGTAGAGAATGTCTATTTGTTTCAAAATCACATCCCATTCAGTGCCTGAAGTCTGGTCCTCTCGTTGCGGCTGTGCTGATGCTACTCATGGTGATCGTCTTGATACGCCTAGGGTCTTGGTGTTATGACTGAGTGTGGTGGGGCAAGGGTGAGCTGTAGTTTGTCCTAAACAGTCACTATGGAAGGGTCTAGGGTGTGAATGTTGATGAATGCGAGGCTGTGAGATCGATGATTTCGGACATAGCCAGAGGTCAGTGACGTATCATCTACTCTGTTTTTTGGCAAGCACAACATGTTTTTTTAATTTCTTGTCTGTCATTATGTAAAATATTAATGACCCTGAGTAACTTAAGAGTCGCATTAAAATATAGAGACAATTCTGTAAAGTCTGTTAATGCTGCTTAATGTGTACGCGGTCACGTGGTGACGGAGCAGGTGTATGATGGCAGTAACTAGAGCATTAGATAAGCATTGAGGTAAAGGTGGACTGCACATGGTTGTCTATCATATTAGATGGCAATGTGTTCGTCTTAATCATATATATCTCAGATAAGAGACGAGTGCTGGGCTTGGGAGGTTATTACCTAATTTGTATCTGATTTATTCTTACATAGGTTTGTGACAATGTACTTAACAGATCTTCAGTAACTCCAATGGTCCAAGAATGATGAGATCTGGTGTCCTGTACTGATGTTTCATTTGACGGTTAGTGTGTTCGAACTGTGTTGTAATGAGTATCGTGGGAAAGACATAGCGGCAGCTGGGACTGTTCTAGCTGGGGTGGTATCTACTGATACATGGTGGAGGTATGATGACCACCTGCGACCATACTAAGGACTAAGAGGCGTTTCGTTCTCTGGATCAACAGTTGATAGACCGAGTTTCCTCTGGAACATTCGAAACCTGCTACGTCCAGTAGTCAGTCTTGATCCTCACATGGCCAATCAAACATATTCCCCTTATCTCCTCATCGCATCCTTGTAGTCTATCCTCTCCTTCCATCCCCTTCTCCCTCTCCTTCCTGTAGTCTGCATCCTCTCCTCCATCCCCCCTCCCTCTCCTCCTGTAGTCTGATCCTCTCCTCAGTGCTCTGTTCTTCTTCCTGCTCCTGCTCTTTCTCCTGTTGATGTTGTCTCACCACTGTAACAGAGTGCAGAATATGTCTTTCTCCACCTCCAGCTTCTTCCAGGTCTGGTTTAAGGGGGTGTTGTTGTGCTGGACTGTTGTCGGGTCTGTGCTGTGTTATGACTGGTGTGTGTGTGATGTGTTATCATGCGGTGCTGTTCATCAGCCTGGCGCATGCATCTCGTGCCTGTAAAAACCTACCAGCTGTGGTGGTCTGTAGTGTTATTGTATAGAATTTAAATGCTATCATTGTGGCAAACATTGACGTCGTTAGATATATAATAACATTAGTAAATAATCTAACAAATAGTACGTGGAGGTTGACTGTCTGCTGAGGGTTGCTCGTCTGTGGGTTATATTGGGTGAAGAGGTTTGGTCTGACCCACTTGGGTGGGGGCTATCTTTATCAAGGAGAGCTTCTCCTGCTGGGCTTAATTCTTGATTAGTGTGAAAGTCCAGCTGAAACGTTTTGTGGTTGCCTGTACCAATATCTTTGGATTTCAGGAAGACAATGTAACTTGTTTTAAATAATGAATCGCCGTTACACTCTTATATTGAGTAACTGACATTTTGATTCGGATCCATTCAGTACCTCTGCTACTATGGTTTGGTTGTATATCCGTTTAGTAATCACATGAGTTCCACCCTCGTACGCATAATATACATACCACACCCACAACGTGGACCATACATTATACTTAGTAGGCTCTTTTTGGTTTGATATAATAATAGTTATGGCGGTTAAGCTTTGCTAAGCATTTCAAAATAATACATTAGTCTCTAAATCCCCAACATGTCATCACCTCTACCAGAGGGAGGTGGTGAGGATGAGCTACAAGAGACAGGGATTGGTGAAATGGGTAATGGTATGTCGAAGCCCCATCCTAAACACATGGATAAACAACGATTGAGGCCATCTGTGGTCCCCATGGTCCATCTCCATTAGTGTAGAAGTGGAAATGGGTCCTGTGTCCTGTATAGGCTCGTGGCAATAGAACCAGACCTCCAATGCGTGTCCATCTTGACACTGTTCCCTCCTATCTCTATATGTGAATAAGACCTATGTCTGAGTTACGACAACAGTGTGGTCTTCTTGATTTCATAAGGAGCTTTTTCAGTACTCATCTCGTGAACAATACTTTCTGATCGTTCTGTTCTTAATGTTATAAAGTTTATCCCATGCAACAGATTTTTTCTTATTAAATAAGAGACATGGACTGTCAATAGATACAGTAACTTATATATTTGTACTCTATAGGTGCTCTTCTTGTCAACAAGCTATAGAGAGGAGCTGTCTTAAGGGTGCCATACATGTCAAGGTATGAGCTTGGTTACCAATCGGCAAGATTTAAGAATCATGCTTCCAAGGTATCCAGATCTGGATTGATCGTCGCGACCATCCACATCCTTCATCTCTAGCCTCCACCTTTGATTAGGCGCTAACGGATGTTAGTGCGCTAATTGACCAGCAAACCCTGTCTACCTCACATTAGACAACTATCTAACTAAGTGCCTTATATGCTAGATGGTGCAATGCTGTGAATTTATATCTATACAAGACTCTATGATGTGCATAGATATTATAATGATGTGGTGAATTGTGTCTAATATGAACGTGCTAGTGTGTGTTGTGTTAGTAGTAGATGTGATGCTCGGGATCAAGGGCTTGTGGTAAGTTCGGTCGTCGTGTAGTTGGTGGTGTGTGTGTGGGTGCTCAGTGTGTTGTGTGTGTGGGGTGAATCGTGTGTCAGAGTGGTGATCGTCGTGGCAGTCCAGGCTGACTCGTGATAAGTGTCGTGTGCTCCTCTGTAGCTTGCATTCTCTCGATGGTTAGATTGTGGTGTTGGCCGCCATGGTGGTTTGCGTGCTGCACCAGGTGGGGCAGTACAGGTTGGTCTCAATATGACTAGAGCCTTCATCGGGTGAGCCGGCTTGAATCTGGGGGAAGCAAGTGCAGCAGGTCTGAAGCCCAGATAGCACAAGGCAAATTTAAAGTGCGTGCTGATTCATGCTACTCAGGACATCGTTGCCTCTGCATTGATTGCACAGTGGTTAAACCACAAACTAATTGTCAAACATGTCAGTCTGTAACTCACTAAGATATGCTAGCGTGTTACACCTCTCATTCGATTGACACAATGGCTACATAAAGATACAACACCGAGGAACAGATGTTCATGTTCCAGCACAGGTGGAGTACGGGGTATGTGGGAATGATGCACGCTGACTGGTCAGCAGACAAGAAGAGTGGAAGGGGAACAGAACAGTGACCCTGTGGGGACTGGTAGAGCCAGCTCAGAGGAATTAACCTGTACGATGGCGTTACCATGGGTACCAAGCACACAAACACACCCCTTGAAGTACTGTTACCGTTTATCCCTGATGTGATGTGGTTTCATCATTCTCATAAGACAATACAAAGTATTTCATTTTGGTCTTTGATTAAACAATAAATATTGCATAAAAGTGGATGTTGTAAAAAGCCATGTTTTGTACTGGGCAAGGACCATATACGACTTCCTGGTTTTCTGGTAAAACTCATAAAAAGACACAATTACAGTAGAGTAAACAGAATTGCTGTGCCTGCCAGGCTGTTAAGGATATTGACAAGCCAGGGGAGCCTGCGTGAAAATGTATATTCACACATACAGTAATACACTCACACAGCAACCAGCAGGTTAGATGGACTAGTAGCTTGGAGCAACCAATACAGTAGGTGCGTTGCGGCATTACCGCCGATGCGGTTACCGCATTGAGCACGTGGCATCCGTGGGCGGGCTGGTGGCGGTGAGCTATAGGGTGACGACCGAGATGCTGCTTATAATGGCTGGGTAATGCGGAATGCTTAAGTGCGGAACGCTGGTCGGTCGCCAGTCATAAGCCAGTGCATGGTTAAAGACCATTTTGGACTCCGTTGTCGTGAGATCTGTCTGCGTGCATTCCAGCCATTGATAAGCTTTAGCCATGTTGCTTAATATAGCGTTGCCTCCCACGCCCTCCTCTGACTAGAGAGCCGTTGCGGCAGTATGTTGTTGTCGCTAGATGTTTAGTGTTGGTGTGGATGTGTTGTGGTGACAGGAGAGAGAGAGAGGAACAATCTTTCATATGGCCTAGGTCTATTCTCGTGGTGCTATGCGGTGAATGCCTCGTGTAATAGTAGCTTTTCGGTATAGTGTTCCGTTCCATCTGATTATATGCGTTACCTTCAAGAATCTTCGTCCTTTATGCATCTCTCGCACTCTCGTTGTGTCGTTTCTCTCACTCGAGTAGTAATAGAACGCGACATTATAGAATGGAGAAGTCATAGAAGAGAACTACGCTGATACGCTATTTTCCCACCCCCAACTGTCGTAGGACCTGAATGAAGAGTTCTGTATTTCCTTCAGAAGTTATGTGAAAATAACATTTGAATCGTGACATGACTGAGTATGGTTCTATACAGAGCGGGTCTTGTGGTCGACTATAATGACATTGGCTAATATTTGAAATGGCATGATGTGTATATCGGCAATATGTAATCGGATCGTGGAGTGGGATCAAGATATGTGGCATATCATATGATTTCTCAAGGTGTGACTACCGTCCTTGTTATTACCCAGTTGCGTCCAGGCACTCATGAAGGAAGTGTTGATGAGTTGTACCTCATACTAGCTGTTACTCGCTCACATCGCTCTTGAAGATCCCTCTAACATTCGTGTAGCACGACCCTGAGGTCATGTGTATGCAGAGCTACATGTTATAGTTAGTTGATCAATTTCGCTCGAGTTAAACCTCTAGGCTTGCGTAGGTGACGTGTATTCCTGATCATCTCGTTGAAAAGAGCTCTGTTTCACGCCAGGTGCCTGGTGAAGGTCCTGATAATCCCTGACAGTCTGGCAGCGTCTCCAGCACCATTTCTGTGAATAACGCCAGGTATTGACGCTGAAATAACCTCTCCTGTTTATAGTATGTGTCCAGATAGCTAGCAGAGATACTGCGGTAGCTTCTACCTCTCACTTGGTTCTATTTGAGCGAGTCCAGTACATGGTAATTGTTACAAACACTCCATTTTATGCGACATGTAGTACTATATGTTTATCAAAAGACAAAATGAATTAATTTGTAAGTTATCTAGCTCTTATGAGAATCGTGATACTAGAACTCACATACACATCCAGGGAATAGAACGCAGTTAATGTGAACCGTTGACTGGCTGGTGCTGAGTTTTGTGGTGCTGAGTACGCAGTCGGCTAACGCGCATGCCGTTAACCAGAGCTTCTCATGAGCTGAGCTACAACCATCCCACAGGTCCGTCTGTTCCCACTTTTTCTTGATCTGTAATACGCATAGAAATGCCAGCCTAGTTTGGTGAGAATGTATTATCACCTCCTGACATAACTCGGCTATAACGTCCGACGTCTTATGCTAGGCACTATCACACCCTGTACACATGGTGTCTCATCAGTTATGGTAGCATTTTGTGATGAATGTGGCTGGACTCTGGAGGTCACCTCGTATATCGCTATCTAGCGTCCGTGTAATAGGCAACTGAGGATACCAATTTTGATGTGGTGACAAACATTAGGCGATTGTGGCGTCTGTGTTCCTGCCTGCTGGCTTACATCAAATGGTAACGCGCAAAGCAGATTAGTATGAGGTTAACAGGCCAGTGTGATTGGACTTCTGGTTTTGGAGTTGCCTCCTTGCCTCAGATTGGAGCTGGTCATAAAGTTGCGGCTTCTCACTCGTCTGGAAACCCCAACAGGTCTGCCCCTTTGTGGTGCACACAATGGGACAGGGTGCTGAATACTTCCAGAGTAATGCCTCTGTCAACTACCATATAGAGACGCTAGCTGAGCCTTGAGACACTGGCTCGCTGGGGTAGTAGATCTCTGTTACTGGAGGCATTCATACCCATTGCCACAACCCGAGCTACCGACCTTTAGATGAGGAGAAATTCCTCAGTATGTCCGGTCCTATGGTATGATACCTAATGCGACTGCGCTAAGATTCAGCAGTTAGTATTGTAAAGTGAAATTCTTATTATCTGTATGCTTATCAGCTATATTCTGAATAGTCATAGATGTACATATGAGGGATCTGAATCATCATGGATAGTCTTACTGACCACTCCTTCGACTATAGTAAGTTAAGTGACCGTTAGTGAGTTCAGGTTTACATAAGTATTGGTAGATTCAATTCGTTTAGTGAGGAGATTGCTGGATTCATCAACATCATAGGTATACAGCCAGGTATTCGTGAGAGGATGTGACATTGAAATCTGCTGTAATGGTGCTAGCTTCTACTCTGATCAAGAGTGTTTAGCAGAGAATAACTGACACCACTTGTAGGAGAAACTGGATCAACACACATTGGCTATCAAGAACCTGTAAGTAGGACAGTGCTAGTCTCGCTTTGACCCTGACAGTGGTTATAAAAAATAGACACTGCTATTGGTACTGAGCTCGGTTTTATTAACCCAACAGACCCGTTCATATTCATAAGTGTAATTGTGTAGGTCAATTTGTGCAAAACAGTTAGATATTCAGGCATTGCCCTTGAGGACAATGTATGTCTGTGGTATTATCGGTGACTCTGGCTGGCGATAGAAATATGTGCACAAAGAACAGTTAATGGTGGGTGTCGCTGTCATTCGGGAGTGTTTTGAAAGTGCACAATTTAGGTAGTGACAGGGCCTTATCCCTTAGATACATCCGTATCTGAGTGGATCATCATCTCGAACGAGGTGATGCTTGAGCAGAGTGCTTTCATGTGTTTTGGTACGTGTGTGTCACTCGACGGCAAGTACTCATTATTAGGATATCATCCAGGTGGTGGTACAGATAGCTCTCCCGTGGATCTGAATCTGGCAGCAGATGGGCTCTGAGAACGCTGTGTGAGTGCGTGTAATATTTCTCTGCTGTTATCTCTCGGCGGGTAGTTATCCTGGATGTAGGACTTACACGCTAATTTATTTTAGATTAAGTAGATAGTACATATACCACTTCATTAAATGAAGAACATAACCATATGATGGTAGGCGATACTAGTGTCACTAAAGTAATGAGTTCGATCACGTGGCTGTCAATTGCTCACTAGTGCTATAGGTGTGATACAAAAGACTCCTTGACCAAGTATGCGAAACTCGGCGGAGCTATTACAGTGTTACTAGTGGATAGTCATTAGATATCGGGGAGGATTTAAGTGTATTTAAAGAAATTGCTTATCTCATATCATAGCTTTTATAAGTTTAAATATATTAGTTGGATGATAGAATGGGAAGATGTAAATACATTTTAAGATGTAAATTAAAACTACAGAAAACGTAAAAGTGTGTTATGAAACAAAAATGGACGGGAACGAAACTGGTAGTAAGATCTAGCGATCAGTGAGCACACCTTCATAACTT
Organism: Salvelinus sp. IW2-2015; assembly: GCF_002910315.2. Taxonomy (NCBI): domain Eukaryota; kingdom Metazoa; phylum Chordata; class Actinopteri; order Salmoniformes; family Salmonidae; genus Salvelinus; species Salvelinus sp. IW2-2015. The sequence continues at coordinate 100,486 of NW_019944766.1, read as the reverse complement.
CGTCTTATTAAGACGAGTTTGTTTATAAATGATACAGCTAGAAATGTGTGGAGTGCGATTCATTCAGTTGTCCAACGTTGTGGTTTCGCGTCTGGGAGCATTGTCGTTTTGAATGTAGTATATGTGATCAGCAGTACAATTAACAGTTTATCCGAGAGGGTTTCCAGCAGGTGTCTTTTTAGTTCTTAACTAGGGAAGGTTGAAGTCTGTAATAGTCACCAGTAGGAAATATCTATAATAATAAGGTGTATCAAGCTGAGGTGATGTAATAGTATGTTAGTTAATGACATTTAAATGAATATAGATACACGTCGTCTCTCCTCTGAAGAAAATTAGCGTGATAAATTAAAGAGAAGAAATGACGGTGTACAGATAGATGCAAAATTGTATTTGTCTAAGCTTCTAATTGTTTCATATACTTTGATGACTCCTCATGTGTTAAAACGTGATCAGGCGACGTATCATTATATGTTTTTCGTACTTAACAATGATTTCTGGTCATTATCATTGATGTTTAACAAAAGCTAACATGGCAGTGAGCGGTTAGATAGTCAGGCGCATAGGTTTTATGTACATCTGCGAGAAAGAGAAAGTATGGCGACGAAGGGTCAGTGTGCGTTATGGTTCTCGATTTGTAGTATGGCCTTCGATAGTACATAATGGAAACACATCTAGTGAATCTTAAGTTGGCTGCTACTAGACCACATAATGTCAACGAGAGAGAAGTCGAGGAAATAAGACTTAGGTCTGTGTGTGCTAAGTGATTGGTTATCCAATCAGTAGTAAGGAGACTGTGGGTGTATGTGGTGTCTAGGCTTGTAGCTCCTCGTACAATAAAAACTTTTAAAATAAGAATCTTGATTAAGAGTTAGTCATATATCATATAACATGCATGGAGCGTTATAAATCCAACATGGTGATACATTTCCATCTCCTATTGTTAGAGTGTGTGTCTTATCTGAGTCTCTATTTGACCAATATATTTATCTGTTTCATGAATTCTGAGGAATGGCGCCTCCTGAGTCCTCTTTTGTTCCATGACAGGACAATAACTAGATGAATGGATTCCATTCCTGTAATCCATGTGAGAGGAAGGAAAACAGCGGATACGAACTATCCTAGAGAGAGTGTTTAGTTAGTTCCAGCCAAAGAAATAATGGGTGTAAAATAGATATGGGATCATTTGTTATGGAGATGACTCCTGGTCTCCGGCTGCTTACAAGGAAGGATAGGGTAATTGTAAAATTGAAATAAATAAATCGTTTTAATGACGTGTTATTTTTGTATAAGTTATTCTTATGACCTAATACATATGGTTTTAAAGGGGGACCTATCTGAATAGATACCTTTATAAGGATCTGATACACAACGAAAACTTATTTGCAATGGAGTACCGTGAATAATTTTTGTTTTACTTCAGTATCCTTATTCTTGTAATATGTCTTTTCAAATGGAAATAAGTAAGATGGAAGGATGGTTTTGCTTGAAATGGAACGATAAGAATATTGCTATCATATGAAGGAGCACCTTTCCAACACATAAGGCTTGCGCTTAATAAAACGAGAGAATGGGTTGTACAAACAAGCAAAAATCTATCATTTTGAATCTTTTCCCTTGACCGTCTGGGTAGCTCGATAAAGGTAATCTCTTTTATACCCTGACCTTTGATACTCCTGACTGTCGATGAAAGTAATCGGAGAGACGGCCTGTCTGTGTGCACAGGTGTCTTCATCTGTTCTGCATTACACAGTCCAATATTCACCACTTCGTTGACCTTCAGTAATTCATCTGAGCAACTCCTGATATCACCAGATAACCCTGACCCTAACCCCTACCCTGATACTCAGGTAAAAACGTGGAAGTATCCAGCATGCCATTAATATACTTCGTACTAGTTGATTTATAAACCCAGTTGACTTTCATAGTTTGTCTCTGTTCTGTAACAACGGTGGGACCCTTGGGTTAAATCAGTAAATCAAGCTACTGACAGGTACAACGAATACTCTGTCTTTCTCAATCTTTATAAATAATCCGTTAATATCTCTGTCAGTAAGAGAGCAGACTTGAGCCCGTAGTAATGATATCCTACCGTGGCTGTACTAAGAGGCTTTCTTTTAGGACCCCTGGAGAGCAGACAACTTATTATTCTGATCGCCGGCCGTGGATTCCCTGACCCTTGCTCCTTGCGACCCTAGGAAGAAGCGATAACAACGGCTGACCGAGAATAGGTTAATACAAGCCTCTGAAGTCACAGATAGAAGACATGCTCCGAAGAGATGGATTGCACAGGTAATATAGATATGTGTGATGCTCTGACGGAAGTGGAAAGAATGATGGCTCTGTGTGTATCGAATATCAGGCTGACGACTATATGAGTCATAGAGCGGAAGTCTGCAGAATAACCTGGTTAGTTAAGGTAATTACAATTGCGGCCAACACACTAACATAGTACATACAAACTCTACAGAGTACCTACTCGAACTGGTTTATCAATACCACCCCTCTACATCAGCTAGAGAGTATACTTTGTTCGGAGGCTCAGTCAACCTCAATAGCCTGAGAAGGGGCGAGTTTGCGATCAGTGTGTTGATCAGGGAGCGTCTCAGGAACTTATATAAGAACGGATACGCGGATAATGTGAGCTGGCTTCTGACTGAGGCTAGTGGATCTTATCAGAACAGCCACTGTCCAACAAAGAACTCAGTGCACATCGCCTAGTTAGAGGTGTTCATCCTTCATAGCACTTCAACAATAAATCATTCCTGTGTGTGTGTGTGTGTGTGAAGTATGAACTTGCAGCACTTCACAAACTATGGCTATCCACTATGTAATAGAGTATGACCTTCAATAGCACAACTTCACATGAGAAGTAGTCCATATGCCCCACTAATCGTAGAGTGTACTTCAAGCAGTTCTCATCAACATAACATCCTATCCCCTTCTTATGGAGGTGTACTTCAAGCACTTCACAAACATCCTAATCCCCTTTAGAGTGTACTTCAAGCACTTCACAAACATCCTATTCCCCTTAGAGTGTACTTCAAGCACTTCACAAACATCTATCCCTTTAGAGTGTACTTCAAGCACTTTCACAAACATCCTATCCCCCTTAGAGTGTACTTCAAGCACTTCACAAACATCCAATCCCCTTTAGAGTAGTACTTCAAGCACTTCACAAACATCCGTATCCCCTTTAGAGTGTACTTCAAGCACTTCACAAACATCATATCCCCTTTAGAGTGTACTTCAGCACTTCACAAACATCCTATCCCCGTTTAAGAGTGTACTTCAAGCACTTCACAAACATCCTATCCCCCTTAGAGTGTACTTCAAGCACTTCACAACATCCTATCCCCTTACTACACTACAAAGGGGCTCTGGTTATAAATTAGAGCATTGTAATATATAACACCAGAAGTTATGACCTTACCTGGAAAAAATGCTTGGTACCCAAATTAGCCGATATCTGGGGAGCAGACGTTTTTCATTCAGGGAAAGGAGATACCTAGTCAGTGATATGCTATAGGGGATATGCTATAGGTGATATCTACTCAGTGATATGCTACAGTGATATGCTATAGGTGATATCTACTCAGTGATATGCTATAGGGATATGCCTATAGGTGATATCTACTCAGTGATAATGCTATAGGTGATATGCTATAGGTGATTGCTATAGGTGATATCTACTCAGTGATATGCTATAGGTGATATCTACTCAGTGATATGCTACAGGTGATATGCTATAGATGATATGCTATAGGTGATATCTACTCAGTGATATGCTACAGGTGATATGCTATAGATGATATCTAGTCAGTGATATGATATGCTATAGGTGGGTATCTAGTCAGTGATATGCTATAGGTGATATGCTATAGGTGATATCTACTCAGTGATATGCTACAGGTGATATGCTATAGGTGATAGGTTAAAATTGTTTGGGTACAGACCTGGATAGTAGGACAGAACTCTGCAGGCTATCTTGCAGTTAGATTGCAAACACCCCCGCCCCCTTTGGTCCGTTCTATCTGTCTGAAAATGTTGTAGTTTAGGAAGTGGAAGTATCTTTCAGAAATCTTTCTGTATGGTCATTCGCTAAGCAGGATATTCAGACACGGCTAAGATATCCGGGTTGGCAGTGTGTGCTAAAGCATAGTAATAAAGCAAACTTGTAGGAGGAGGCTTCTAATGTTAACATGCATGAAACCAACCAAGGCTATTACGGTTACAGAAGTCATCAAAAGAGAGCGCCTGGGGAATAGGAGTGGAGCCAGGYACTGCAGGGCCTGGATTCACCTCTACATCACCAGAGGAACAGAGGAGGAGTAGGATAAGGGTACGGCTAAAAGCTATGAGAATTGGTCGTCTAGAACGTCCGGAACAGAGCGTAAAAGGAGGTTTCTGGGGGCAATAAAATAGCTTCAAGGTATAATGTACAGACAAAGGTGTGGTAGGATGTGAATACAGTGGAGGTAAACCTAGGTATTGAGTGATGATGAGAGAGATATTGTCTCTAGAAACATCATTGAAACCAGGGATATATAGTTGCACAACTGAATGCATTCAACCCGAAATGTGTCTTCCTCATTTAACCCAACCCCTCTGAATCAGAGAGGTGCCTTAATCAACATCCACATCATCGGAGCCGGGGAGCAGGTGTTGTTAGCGTTTAACTGCCTTGCTCAAGGGCGGAACAGCAGATGTTTCCACCTTGCCTGCTCTGGGATTTGAACCATTGACCTTTGGGTTACTGGCTCTGCCACGCCCCCTTTAAGGAAAACCCCCTGGCCCTATACTCCCCAAAGTGAATTATCTGGGCCCTTAGTCCTTCAGTGTCAGCCACATACATAGTGAGTTTGGTTCTCAGGAGGTATCCCTCTCTTCACACGTTACCCTGTTCTACGCTACACTACAGTAAAGAGCACTTCTTAGGGACCGGCGTCCCGTCAACGGGACAGTTGTAAATCATGCAGCTCCTTGTCTCACGATCGCAGATTTTAGAGAAAGAACAAATGTCGGTACATATATAAGTGTCTTAATTTGGCTGAAAGCTTAAATTCTTGTTAATCTAATGGCACTGTCCAGTTTACAGTAGCTATTACTGAGAAAAAATGCCATGCTATTGTTTGAGGAGAGCTCCTAACAACAAAACACTTTTTTCACTGCGATAGGTTGGATAAATTCCTCTCTGAAGGTGAGGAAATGTGTACTTACATTCTGAAATCTTGCTCTGATTTACCATCCAAAGGGTCCCAGAAATAACATGAAGTGTCATTTTTGTTAGATAATATCCTTTTTCATATCCTAAAAAGGTCCATATAGCACGATCGATTTTGTATTTCCACTCATGCAATTTCAAGAAAGGAGATCTGTGGAAAATCTAAACCTAACGTTGTTCTCAAACCATATCTGTTCCTATTCTTACATCACTTCAGCAGCATATTCCTAGAACGAAACCAGAATTCACTATATCAATAGGAGTGTTGTATATCACTATAGGACACAATATTGGTCAGGGAGCGACGCCCATTCATGGCGTTCCGACGATAACGGGCGGTCTTCCACTTGATTGACTGTAACTTTGTCAAATAAAAGCACCAATCGGGGGTATAAACAAAGCTAGCTAGATAGCCAACAAGCTGGGATTTACGGCGAGTAAAACCTTGTATCTGGTCGGCAACATTTGCTGCTAACCTTGTGCGAACACAAAGCCTTTTCTTTTTGGACAAAAATGAACAAGAAAATGGAGAGTTATGAAGTTATGAAAACTGTGTGTTTTGCAAATGTTGAACTTACAATATGGCTACTAATACTGGAAAAGCTAAATCAAAGTCCAAGTATAAAGATTTGACGATATTCTTGCAGGAAAATGTAATGTAAATGTAAATGTGTCCTTCACGATTTGCCCAAATGTACCTGGGTAACTTCACACTAAATGTCATGGAGTTTGCTCATACTTCAAGTTATCCATCTGAAACATTGCACATACACTGCTGCCATCTTGTGGATACATCGGTATTACAACCAGAGTGATGGCTAAATTTGGGACCTTTCTGTTGCATTTCAAAGATGGTAGTAGAAAAAAAGAAAAAAAACGGTTGTTTATTTCCTCTACCCGATATATTGTGTTATATTCTCCTACATTCAATTTACATTTCCACAAACCTCAAAGTGTTTCCTTTCAAATGGTGCCAAGAATATGCATTTCCTTGCTTCAGGGCCTGATCTACAGGCAGTTAGATTTGGGTCATTTTAGGCAAAAATTGCAAAAAATGGGGCTATCCATAAGAGGTTTTTTAAGCATGCCCCATGTGACCAGTGTTTGTTTGTTTTTTCTCTCCCCAATTTCGATCTTGTCTCATCTCTGCAACTCCCCAACAGGCTCGGAAGATGAAGGTCGAGTCATGCGTCCTCCAAAACATGACCCACCAAACCGCGCTTCTTAATATCCGCCCGCTTAACCCGGAAACAAGCAGCACGAATGTGTCGGAGGAAACATCTGACCCTCTGCCCTCCCTAAATCGTGGCATTCAACAGTTCAGCAGACTTTTAGCCCTCCATAACTGGCTACGAGACCATTTCGGTTTCTTTTCTTTACAATATATATATATATTWTTTTTTTTACAATTTAACAGTCATCAGCAAATATGGCACTGATAACGCTCCGTCATACCTTTCACCTACACAAAACAGCAGGCTATATGGAAGCACATCATGCAAAACCCTTCCCTTCTCAACACAGGAACACCCCCATCCCTGTCCTCTACTGGTATTATTCAATGATTAACAACAACAAAAYGAAACAGAATGACCTTCGCACCCAATGCTAGAAAACAAATAATTCAACGCAAAAACAAAATATATAATAATAATAATAATAATAACACATTAATGAAGAAAATAATAATGAGGCAGCTAAGGTGACGACTCTAGAAACTTCTGAAAGTCCCCCCAGACATCAGTAAATTCAAAGGGTTTATTACGAAAATTGTACATTCATTTTTTTCAGATGGAATATAGGAAGTTAGTTRTTTTAGCCACATCTGCTTGCTTGGCCGAGGCTCTTCCATATAATAGATGTGCATTTATTGGTGAATGACCGCCAATTTAATTCATCTGTTTTTTTTGCTACCAATATTAACTGGTAGAACAGAATCATCGCCAAGAAGAATAAGGGAAGGATCTAGTGGTACCGTCACTAGACCTGTCATAAGATCTGATATTGTCTTTCCAATAATTGCCTAGTTCAGGGCAGGACAAAAAACATATGCATAAGTGTGCCCAGCCCCATTTTACACCTTGATTATTTAGAATTGATCTTATACAGTCTCTCGGGTGTAAAGTAGACCCTATGTCAAATTTTGAATTGCATCAACTTGTGCCTTGTGTTAAATGAAAGACGCTGCGAATCTTTTTTTTAAAAAGAGCTTCCCACCATTTCTCATCCTGAACAAAATGAGACCAAGGTCATCATGCCACTTCATGCAAGCCATCAGAGCTTCATCGTTCCTCAACAGAGCTTGAAGACTAGAGTCCACGTAAGAAATGAAACCTTTTACCTCTTTCCTCTCCAGCCACAGTTTTGTCATTATAAGTTAACTCTCATGGGCTGAATCCTACCTCCCTGCCGAGTGGCAATATAACGCCTAACCTGTAGGTACTTGAAGAAATCTCACTGAAAATGAGATGCCAGTTGTTGAAAGGATAGTAGTTCACTTTCTCAATACAGATGACCAAATGTTTAATTCCTTTGTTTGAACAAGCACATGTAATAACATCTGTCGGGGCATTGGGTAAGATGGGGTTACTATAGAGGTGTTTGTTCATATATACAGTACCAGTCAAAAGTATGGCACACCTACTCATTCAAGGGTTTTTCTTTAGTTTTACTATTTTCTACATTGTGACAGGGATATCCCTTCAGCCTTGTACAATGTTATAAAACTCCTAAAGACTAGATTAATTTCCTCAGGACTGTGAACAACTATGTTTTGCGCAGCTTAATAGAGCCAGTAACTATACTAGCTTCCTCTCACCTTGTCTGCCAAGCAAACAACTTTCCTGCTTGATCTCCATGTTCATAGTAGTTTTGTTTTGTTCTCCTAAGTGGCTTTTCGCTCTGTCTGTCTCTGTCGTCGGGTGTTATATTCCAAGCGTTTCAGTCTAATTTTTGTAGAGTTGAGTCGTCAAATGTTAGACTACGTATTTTTCCAGATCTCTAATTTCTTTTCCAACACCTACTTGAACCTTATACATTTACGAGCACTGAGGTAAACAAAATGATTTCTGTCCCTCCAGATATGCAAGGAGTCGTTCCAGACAATAGAAGGGGGGGGGGGGGGGTTGTTATTGGTGCAAAAAATATGTTGATAGAGTGTTCAAAAATGTTAAAAATGTAGGATTATTTAGTGAGTTATGTGCCAAACTCCACCTTCTGGATGTAGTTGTGGGTTAAACTGACTGGTAATGAAGCCAGCAGAGCAGAATGATCTTGATATACATCTTGGTAAAATACTTACAACCAGTAGTTAAACCTTCCTTGCCTGCAGGAATAAGAAATATGTGCATTCAGCTGTACTATTATTTAGACGACCTCAGGATATGACCCAGACGCAGACACTAGGGGCAGATGGTTCGGGTTCTTCAGAATATTTATTATCACAAAGAGGCAGGCAAAAAGGGCAGGTCGAGGGTAGGCAGAGGCAGAGTCAACAAGGGACAGAACGGCAGGCAGGCTCAGGGTCAGGGCAGGCAGAAAGGTCGGGAAACCGGGAAGACTAGAAAACAAAACTAGAGCGAAGGTAACACACAGAAACACGCTGGGACAACTTGACGAGACAAGACAAACTGGCAACAGACAAACAGAAAACGCAGGTATAAATAAACAGGGGATAATGGGGGAAAAATAGGAGACACTTGGTGGGGGGGTGGAGACAAGCACAAGACAGGTGCAACAGATCAGGGTGTGACACTTATTTAAAAAATATATTATTATTATTATTTAACATTTTACTAGGCAAGTCAGTTAAGTACAAATTCTTATTAACAATGACGGTCTACCCTGGCGAAACCCGGACGACGCTGGGCCAACTGAGATGCAGTGACTTAGACCGCTGCGCCACTCGAGAGTAAAATGTATATTCTTTAACCTTTGGTTGTGAAATCTCCATATGTCTAGAAGTTCAACATCTTTAATTTCTGCTTTTAACATTTTAGCTGCCTGTGTGAGGTTGATACTATTAGAGGAAGATCTATCACTGGAAGGGTCCAGTACCAAGTTGAAAATCCCCTGATATCATTATCTCTGATGAGGGGCACATTCACTTAAAAAAAGATGTCTTGGTACAATGTAGGATCATCATGGTTAGGCCCCATACACATTCACAATGGTAATGGGCTCAGTTTTTAATGAAACCTTGAACGATCACAAACCTACCCCCCTTTTTGTCTTTAATAGGGATTGGAGTTGAAAGAGGCAATTGCTTATTAATGACAATGGCCACCCCTCTTGCCCGAGAGGTGAAAGATGAATAGTACACTTGACCCCACTCACTCTCTCTGCAGTTTGCTCAGAGTCACGTCAGGTGTATCTCCTGAAGACGAGTTATATCCACCTGATGTTGTTTAGATTATTCTAGACTGAACATTTAATACCCCTTAATGTCGTGGTGTAAATGTATAGTTATTTAGGTACCCGACATCTTCAAAGAAAATAAGAAAGAGGGAAAGAGATAAGAGAAACATAATTGCATTGATCGTAATTCAAATTGTACAAAATGAAATTCTGAAAAGTATAAAATAGTCAATATTTCGTGAGCTAATAGCATGACCCTACCACAAACCCACCCAACCCCACACACAAAAGCGAGAGTCCAGATTGGGAATTTGGCCAGGACACCGGGTTAACACCCCATACTTCCTGTACGATAAAGAGCTCCAATGGGATATTTAATGACCCGCCTCAGAGAGTCAGGACACCCGTTTAACGTCCCATCCGAAAAGACGGCACCCTACCCAGAGCAGTGTCCCCAATCACTGCCTGGGCATTGGCTCTTTGTTTAGAAGAGGAAGGAAGAGTGCCTCCTACTGCGCCCTCCAACACACTTCCCAGCAGACTGGTCTCCCATCACAGGCGCACGGACCAACCCTGCTTAGCTTCAGAAGCAAGCCAGCATGGTATGCAGGGTGGGTATGCGGTGCTGGCAAATGTTAAGGACAGACAATGCACTTTTAATGCTCAAGTGATACATATCATTTAGAATTAAGCTTATTTAGAGAGAGACTAGAGATATGCTAGCAGGTAGCTTAGGGGCATTAAAAGGACTAGTGATCTAATGGTCTGGGTTATTTAACCATGCCCTCAGCTTGCGGAGG
>NW_019944766.1:82008-90084 GCF_002910315.2 Salvelinus sp. IW2-2015 | reverse complement strand
TGGAAAAGGTTGTCCCCTCTGAGCAGCCCTCTTCGCCTCAGCAGATGCTAGCTCAGAAGAAGCACCAGCCATGTTCCAGGGCCCATGATTTGATTTGATTTGAATGGAGATGGACAAGGTACTTATAACAAAAGACGAAGAGACACTTTCTGAACGCCATCATCAAGAATTGCAGTTGATGGTCGATAAACTCCACGAAGACCAGAAAGTGACAAAGGGACGAGTGACAAAGTTAGAAAAAGACCATGCTGACCACCAGGCTTGCCATCCTGGATCGTCCGCGAGGAGCGGATCAAAAAAGTACAAGAAGTTGGAACACCATCTTCAAAAACTCGAGGAAGAAATTAGATATTACGAAAATTTCCAAAAAGGCTTCAAATTTGAGTTTTTCCCGGAGGCCGTGGAGGGAAGAGAACGCCATCTCTAATTCTATAAGAATGGATTCACCCAAAATTCCTACCCCACTCCCTCCACGCACCCACTGGAAATCGGGGCATCGCACGCTACCGGAGGCGGTCTGCCTGGCCAAGTTGCACCCAGGGCATTTGTCATAAATTTCTACTGCACCAGGACACTGTCCCACATCCTCTCTGCTGCTTGAGCAAAGGGAGAGCTCAAGTACGGAAGAGATCATGATCATTTCCGGATCTTTGCGGAATCTTTCTCCCATACGACACAAGAGGAGGATAGTTTCTGCCTCGCTGAAGAGACTTCTGCGTCAGGCTGGTTGGCAATATCGGCCTGCGCTACTCGGCGACTTTGTGGATCGAAACCAAGAATGCGTGAGCGCACATTTTGACTTGTGAAGACGGCTGAAACATACATGAGGAAAAGAACTCCCCTGAATTGTTCACACCTACTACACCCTCAGAGGAACTGTCTTTTGAAAACTTGGATACAGTGGGATAGTGTTAGAACATGAGGATACAACGAAATGACTCATAGGATCGACCTGGACTGGCTGGCTGTATTTTACTCATAGAGGTCCAGTCGGGTTTGGTTAAATAGTTTATGTGGCTTTTGGCTGGGTTTCAAGCCTAACTATGTTGTTCAATTACTTCAGGGAATTTCATAGCTACGTTTGCTGGATTGTTATGTTAGATAGCTAGCGTTAGCGATACCGAGGCAGGGATAAGCTACACACTGGCTGGCTGCCTAATTGTCAGCTAGCTGATAGCTTTTACCAGGGTGGTGGTGTGTGTGTGTGTGTGATTGTGTGTGTGTGTGGTGTGTGGTGTGTGTGTGTGTGTGTGCTGTGTGTGTGTGTGTGTGTGTGTGTGTGGTGTGTGTGTGTGTGCTGCATTAACTAATTGCCCTATTTCATATTTGAGGGTGATGTATTTGTTGTAGCCTCGAATACCCTACTGAATAAATTGGATGCAGTCTATCACAGTCCATCCGTTTTGTCACCAAAGCCCCATATACTACCCACCACTCCGACCTGTACACTTCTCGTTGGCTGGCCCTCGCTTCATACTTGTCGCCAAACCCACTGATCCAGGTCATTTACAAGACCCTGCTAGTAAAGCCCCCTATCTCAGCTCGCTGGTCACCATAGCAGCACCCACCTGTAGCACGCGCTCCAGCAGGTATATCCTCTCTGTCACCCCCAAAACCAATTCCTCCTTTGGCCGCCTCTCCTTCCAGTTCTCTGCTGCCAATGACTGGAACGAACTACAAAAATCTCTGAAACTGGAAACACTTATCTCCCTCACTAGCTTTAAGCAACAGCTGTCAAGCAGCTCACAGCATTACTGCACAACTTACATTAGCCATTATAATTAGCCCCAAACAACTACCTCTCTCCCCTACTGTATTTATTTATTTATTTATTTTGCCCTTTGCCACCCCGATGTATTTCTATTTCTACTTTGCCAATTCTTCCACTGCAAAGCTACCATTCCAGTATGTTTTACTCGCTATATTGTATTTACCTCGCCACCATGGCCTTTTTATGCCTTTACCTCCCTTATCTCACCTCATTTGCTCATAGTTGTATATGACTTAGTTGTTCTACGGTATTATTGACTGTAGTTGTTGTTTTACTCCATGGTTGTAACTCTTGTTGTTGTATGTGCTCGAATGCTTTGCGTTATTCTTGCCAGGTCGCAATTGTAAATGAGAACCTGTTCTCAACTTGCCTACCTGGTTAAATAAGTGAAATAAAAATATTTTAAAAATAATTGTCTGTAAAGTAGTTTTCATTTTATTCATCACAGCTGATGTCTGTTTTCTTGCTGCCCCTTGGCTGTGTTTGTGGGTCATTGCTGCGGTCGCCGCGTGGACAGATTTCAGGCGCCTTGGGGAATGACCGATGGGAGTGACATTTGATATGGGGGTAGGATGTGGTAGGCATGGGTGGGTAGGTTGTGTGGCTGATAGCGCTGCTGTGGGTAGGATGTCGTGCGTGTAGGATGTGTGGGTAGGCTGTGTGGGTAGGATGTGTGGGTAGGATGTGTGGTTAGGCGTGCTGGGTAGTGATGTGGTAGGCTGTGGGGTAGGCTGTTGTAGGATGTTGGGTAGGCTGTGGTGGGTAGCGATGTGTGTGGTAGGAGCCTGGCGGTAGATATGTGGAGCGTTGGTGGGGTAGGAGGTGTGGTAGGCTGTGTGGGTAGGAGTGCGTAGGCAGTGTGGTAGATGTGTTGGTAGCATGTGGTAGCTGTGTGGGTAGTGTTGTGGATAGCTGTGTGAGGTAGGCTGTGTGGGTAAGGCTGTGTGTAGGATGTGTGAGGTGGTTGTGTGGTTAGGATGTGTGGTAGGATGTTGGGTAGGATGTGTGGGTAGGCTGCTTGGATATGATGTGTGGGTAGGCAGTGTGGTAGGCAGCTGGTTAGATGTGTTGGGTTAGGATGTGTGGCGTAGATGTGTGGGTAGGCTGTGTGGTAAGCTGTGTGGGTAGATGTGTGAGTAGGCAGTGTTGCGTAGCAGAAGGGGAGGGGTGGTGGGGGTAGAGGTGGGGTGGGTGCGTGGTGGTGAGAGTGTGGTGGGGTAGGCGAGGTGGGTGGTAGTGGGCGAGTGTGGTAGGCAGTGTGGTAGCAGTGTGGGTAGATGTCTGAGGTAGCAGTGTGGGTCAGGCAGTTGGGCTAGATGTGTGGTAGCTGTGTGATAGGATGGTGGTAGCAGTTGGGGTAGGCAGTGTGGGTAGGCAGGTGTGGTTAGGATGTGTGGGTAGGCAGTGTGGGTAGGCAGTGTGGTAGGATGTGTGGGCTAAGGATGTGTGCGGTAGGCCAGTGTGGGTAGGGATGGGGGTAGGCAGTTGTGAGGTAGGGATGTGTGGGTAGGCTCGGGTAGGCTGTGTGGGATAGATGTGTGGGTAGGCTGTGTGGTAGCGCTGTTGGTGTAGGATGTGGGTAGCAGTGTGTAGGCAGTGTGGGTAGGATGTGGGTAGGATGTGTGGGTAGGCAGGGTGGTAGGATGTTGGGTAGGCAGTTGTGGGTAGGATGGTGTGGTACGGCGTGTGGGTTAGGGCTGTGTGGGTAGGATGTAGTGGGTAAGGCTGTGTGGTAGGCCGTTGGAGCTGTGTGGGGGTCAGTATGTGGTAGATGTGTGCGTTAGATGTGTGGGGAGGATGTGTGGGGTAGGCCTTGTGGGTAGCTGTGTGGGTAGGATGTGTGGGTAGGATGTCGTGACGGTAGATGTGGGTAGGATGTGTGTTAGATTGTGGGCTTAGGCTATGTGGGTAGCTGGTGGTAAGATGTGTGGGTAGGATGTGTGGTAGATGTGTGGTAGATGTGTGGGTAGTTGTGGGGTAGGATGTAGTGGGTAGGCGCTGTTGGTAGACCAGAATGATCCTGGAATATGTGAGACATGCTCAAGTGGCGGCTAAATAGTTCTGTCCTTATTGTTGCGAATGTTTTGTTACGTTTTGATAGCAAATTTTATTTTCGTGACTCGACTGACACCATTTCATGTTAAAGGAACACAATGCACTTTTAATGCCGTAATACATATCATTTAGAATTAACTTATTTCAGGCGATGCTATGCTAGCAGGTACATCTAGCTTAAAGCGACTAGTTCTAATGGTATGGGTTCTTTAACTCCCTCAGTGTGGGAGGTGGGTTGGGTGTTGTGTATAGGTCATGCTATTAAGCTCACGAAATATTGACTATTTTATACTTTTCAGAATTTCCATTTGTACAATTTGAATTAACGATCATCCAATTATGTTTCTCTTATTCTCTTTCCCTCTTCTTATTTTCTTTGAAGATGTCGGGTACCTAAATAACTATACATTTAACACCCACATTTAAGGGGTATTAAATGTTCAGTCTAGAATAATATCTAAACAACATCAGGTGGATATAACTCTCTCAGGAGAATACACCTGACGTGACTCTAGCAAACTGCCAGAGAGAGTGAGTGGTGGTCAAGTGGTACTATTCATCTTCACCTCTCGGCAAGAGGGGGCCATTGTCATTAATAAGCAATTGCCTCTTTCAACTCCAATCGCCTATTAAAGACAAAAAGGGGGTAGGTTTGTGATCGTTCAAGGTTTCATTAAAAACGAGCATTACCATTGTGAATGTTATGGGGCCTAACCATGATGATCCTACATTGTACCCAAGACATTCTTTTTTTAGTGAATGTGCCCCTCATCAGAGATAATCATATTCAGGATTTTCAACTTGGTAACTGGACCCTTCCAGTGATAGAATCTTCCTCTAATAGTATCAACCTCACACAGGCAGCTAAAATGTTAAAAGCAGAAATTAAGATGGTGAACTTCTAACATATGGAGATTTCACAACCAAAGTTAAAGAATATACATTTTACTCTCGAGTGGCGCACGGGTCTAAGCACTGCATCTCAGTTGGCCCAGCGCGTCGTCGGGTGCCAGGGTAGACCGTCATGTGCTTAATAAAATTTTACTTAACTGACTTGCCTAGTAAAATGCTAAATAAATATAATAATATATTTTTAAATAAGTGTCACACCCTTGATCTGTGCACCTGTCTTGTGCTTGTCTCCCACCCCCCCACCAGTGTCTCCATTTCCCATTATCCCCTGTTTATTTTATACCTGCGTTTCTTGTTTGTCTGTTGCCAGTTTGTCTTGTTCGTCTCGTCAAGTTGTCCAGCGTGTTTCTGTGTGTTAACCCTTCGCCTCTAGTTTTGTTTTCTAGTCTTCCCGGTTCCCGACCTTTCTGCCGCCCTGACCCTGAGCCTGCCTGCGTTCTGTCCCTTGTGACTCTGCCTCTGCCTACCCTCGACCTGCCCTTTTGCCTGCCTCTTTTGTGATAATAAATATTGCGAAACCGAACCATCTGGCCCCTGTGTCTGGTCTGGGTCATATCCTGAGGTCTCTAAATAATAGTACAGCTGAATCGCACATATTTCTTATTCCTGCAGGCAAGGAAGGTTTAACTACTGGTTGTAAGTATTTACCAAGATGTATATCAGATCATTCTGCTCTGCTGCTTCATTACCAGTCAGTTTAACACAACTACCATCCAGAAGGTGGAGTTTTGGCACATCTCACTAAATAATCCTACATTTTTAACATTTTTGAACACTCATATCAACATATTTTTTGCACCAATAACAACCCCCCCCCCCCCCCTTCTATTGTCTGGAACGACTCCTTGCATATCTGAGGGGACAGAAATCATTTTGTTTACCTCAGTGCTCGTAAATGTATAAGGTTCAAGTAGGTGTTGGAAAAGAAATTAGAGACTTGGAAAAATATCGTAGTCTAACATTTGACGACTTCAACTCTACAAAAATTAGACTGAAACCTTTGGAATTAACACCCCGACGAGCGAGACCAGAACAGAGCGAAGCACATTAGGAGAACAAAACAAAACTACTATGAACATGGAGATCAAGCAGGAAAGTTGTTTGCTTGGCAGACAAGGTGAGAGGAAGCTAGTATAGTTACTGCTCTATTAAGCTGCGCGCAAAAACATAGTTGTTCACCAAGTCCTGAGGAAATTAATCTAGTCTTTAGGAGTTTTATAACATTGTACAAGGCTGAAGGGAGTATCCCTGTCACAATGTAGAAAATAGTAAAACTAAAGAAAAACCCTTGAATGAGTAGGTGTCCATACTTTTGACTTACTGTATATATGAACAAACACCTGCTATAGTAACCCCATCTTACCCAAATGCCCCGACAGATGTTAATTACATGTGCTTGTCAAACAAAGATAAGACAATTTAGTCATCTGGATTGAGAAGTGAACACTATGCCTTTCAACAATGGCATCTCATTTAGTGAGATTTCTTCAAGTACCTACAGGTTAGCGTTATATTGCCCACTCGGCAGGAGGTAGGATTCAGCCCATGAGAGTAAACCTCTTAATGACAACCTGTGGCGGAGAGGAAAGAGGTAAAAGGTTTCATCTTCTTACTGACTCTAGTCTTCAAGCTCTGTTGAGGAACGATGAAGCTACTGATGGCTGCATGAATGGCATTGAGGACCTTGGTCTCATTTGTTTCAGGATGAGAAATGGTGGGAAGCTCTTATTTAAAAAAAAGATTCTCAGCGTCTTTCATTTAACACAAGGCACAAGTTGATGCAATTCAAAATTTGACATAGGGTCTACTTTACAACCGAGAGACTGTATAAGATCAATTCTAAATAATCAAGGTGTAAGAAGATGGCTGGGGCACACATTATGCATTAGGTGTTTTCGTCCTGCCCTGAACTACCAATCTATGGAAAGACAAGTATCAGATCTGTATGACAGTTAGATACGCGTACCACTAGATCCTTCCCTTATTCTTCTTGCCGAGTTGATTGTCTCTACCCAGTTAATATGGTAGCAAAAAAAAACCAGATGAATTAAATGGCGGTCAGTTCACAATAAATGACACATCTATTATTGGAAGAGCCTCGGCCAAGCAAGCAGATGGTGGCTTAAAACAACTAACTTCCTAATATTCCACTGAAAAAAATGAATGTACAATTTTCCGTAAATAAACCCTTTTGAATTTACTGAGTCTGGGGGACTTTCAGAAGTTCTAGAAGTCGTCACCTTAGCTGCCGCATATTATTTTCTCATTAATGTGTTATTATTAATTATTATTATTATATATTTTGTTTTGCCGTGGAATTATTGTTTTCTAGCATTGGTCCTGCGAAGGCTCATTCTGTTTCGTTTGTTGTGTTAATCATTGAAATAATTAACCAGCTAGGGACAGGATGGGGTGTTCCTGTTTGAGAAGGAAGGTTTTGCTATGATGTGCTCCAGATAGCCCTGCGTTTTGTGTAGGTGAAAGGTATGGGGGGGGTTTTCCATGCCTTGTCTGAGGCTTTGCAAGATTGGACATCTTTTGTTTTGTCGATAAAATAGATGTTTTAACTTCCAACTCAATATTAAGAACAGGTAAACCATGTCAAAATGCCATAACATTTTTCAAAAGTTCAAGGATGCTACATAGACACGTCTTCTTAGAGCTCCGCCATTGCCGGAAGTAGTGAAGGAAACTTTAATTTATTGACAATTTTGATACCTTCTGGAAACRAAGCTYGTATTATMAGGAGGATGGGATCCACCMAARTAWTTTGGGTTCCTGSATCCTTTCACAGCATTATAAGGCTRYGTTGAGACAATGAYTTATCARTGACCCARTCCCAGCTCARYTAATCCCTACCATTGTGAWKCTGAGTTGTCATAATGCTTCAGCAAATGTACATCATMCCAGGGGCGTTGGAAGACACAATGTAAGTAACCTAATKTATGTCCCTCTTACTGATCTGAATGGCTCTGCTGATCCTACAGCTAWTGTATGCAGTAATCATRTGCCTATKAACCAGAGTWATACTGTTAGCACTGAGGTGGTGTGCCCTAGTAGGAAGTCSACTGTGTGCAGCTCACCCTGCACTGACATAAATAACCCGAGCATGTCAAAAAAATTACAATTTGYTATGAACAGATGACATTCATATTCTGAAACTCACTTAGATAATACCTTTGATGATACAGTGGTAGTGATACATGATTATAAGATCTACAGAAAATACAGAAATGCCAAGGGTGGAGGTGTGGCTGTTTATATTCAGAATCACACTCCTATAATAGCCGACCAATCAAATAGCTGACCAATCAACCTGTTACCAACCCTTAGTAAAC
>NW_019944766.1:74531-79616 GCF_002910315.2 Salvelinus sp. IW2-2015 | reverse complement strand
GTATGAACAAATGGTCGTTTGACGCAGATAGCAGATAGCCTTTTTTACAGTAAAAATTAAACAAATAGCAAGACTTTCACCACGCTGTTAGAGGGATAGAATTCAACAAGCACCAGCACTTACACAAAATGACTGATGATTGGCTGAGACAAGTTGATGATAAAAATAATTGTGGGGGCTGTTTTGCTAGACCTTCATTGCAGCTATTGACATTATTGATCATAGCTGTTGCTGGAAAATGTATGTGTTATGGCTTTAACACCCTGCTAATTTGATTGTGTATAAAAGATTACCTGTCTAACAGAACACAGAGGGTGTTCTTTAATGGAAGCCAAATCCTGGTAGAATCAGGAATTCCCCAGGGCAGCTGTCTAGGCCCCTTACTTTTATCAATCTTTACTAACGACATGCCACTGGCTTGAGTAAAGCCTAGTGTGTTATATATACGAATGACTCAACACTATACACATCAGCTACCACAGTGACTGAAATGACTGCAACACTGTAACAAAGAGCTGCAGTTCGTTTCAAGAGTGGTGGCAAGGAATAAGTTAGTCTAAATATTCAAAAACTAAAAGCATTGTATTTGGGACAAATCATTCCTAAGCCCTAACCCTCAACTAAATCGTGTAATGAATCATGTGGTAATTTAGCAAGTTGAGGTGACTAAACTGCTTGGAGTACCCTGGATTGTAAACTGTCATGGTCACCATATTGATACAACAGTAGCTAGGATGGGGAAGAAGTCTGTCCATAGTAAAGCGGCTGTTCTGCATTCTCTTAACCTCTCTAGGGTACGTGAGACGGTAGCGTCCCACCTCTTCAACAGCCAGTGAAACTGCAGGGCCCAAATTCAAAACAACAGAATCCCATAATTAAAATTCCTCAAACATACATGTATTTTACACCATTTTAAAGAATACAACTTGTTGTAAATCCAGCCACAGGTCTGATTTCAAAAGGGCTTTTACGACGAAAGTAAACCAAACAATTATGTTAGGTGAGTGCCTATTCACAGAATAACACAGCCATTTCTCCAGCCAAGAGAGGATTCACAAAAAGCATGAAACTATAGATAAAATAAATCACTAACCTTTGATGATCTTCATCAGATGACACTCATAGGACTTCATGTTACACAATAATGTAATCTTTGTTCGGTAAAGTTCAATATTTATTCCAAAATCTGAGTTTACATTGGCGCCTTGTTCAGAATGCCTTCAAAATATCCGGAGAAATTGCCATATTAGCAGTCAACAAAATCATAAATAGGCCATTATAAATCTTCACTTACCTTTAGCTGATCTTTGTCGGAATGCACTCCCAGGAACTCCCACTTCCACAAGAAATGTTTGTTTGTTCGGTAATGTCCATCATTTATGTGTCCAAATAGCTTACTTTTGTTAGTGCGTTTGGTAAACAAATCCCAAGTCACGAAGCGCCGTTCACTAAAAGTCAGACGAAATGTCAAAAAGTTCCGTAACAGTCAGTAGAAACATGTCAAACGATGTATTGAATCAATCTTTAGGTGTTTTTAAATAAATCTTCAATAATGTTCCAACCGGAGGAATTTTCATTGTCTTACAGAAGTGCGATGAACAGAGCTCGGTCTCACGTAACGTGCATGGTTAAGAATGGGTCAGTCTGGCAGACCTACAATTCCCCTTCTCATTCGGCAAGTAGAGGCATCAGACAAGGTTCTACAGACTGGTTTACATCTAGTGGAAAGCCGTAGGAAGTGCAAACTCATCCATATCTGCTGTGATTTCAATCTCAGGATCTTGGTTAAAATCGACCAACTCAGCATTTCAACTTCCTGTTGATTTTTTCTCAGGTTTTGCCTGCCATATGAGTTTCTGTTATACTCACAGACATAATTCAAACAGTTTTTAGAACCTTCAGAGTGTTCTTCTATCCAATACTAAAATAATATGCATATATTAGCAACTATGACTGAGGAGCAGGCCGTTTACTCTGTGCACCTCTTGTGCACCTTCTCCAAGCTACTCAATACTGCCCTGCAGCCATAAGAAGTTTTAACTAAAATCCAAGTTTATCATTTTAAACAGCTAATTGATCATTAGAAAACCCTTTTGCAATTATGTTACACAGCTGAAAACTGTTGTTTCTGATTAAAGAAGCAATAAACGGACCTTCTTTAGACTAAGTTGAGTATCTGGAGCTCAGCATTTGTGGGGATCGATTACAGACTCAAAATGGTTAGAAACCAAAGCACTTTCCTTCTGAAACTCGTCATTCTATTCTTGTTCTGGAAATGAGGGCTATTCCATGTGAGAAAATTGCCAAGAAGCTGAAGATCTTGTACAAACCTGTGTACTACTCCCTTCACAGAAAGCGCAAACTGGTCTAACCAGAATAGAAAGAGGAGTGCATGGTCAACTGAGCAAGAAGACAAGTAATTAGAGTGTCTAGTTTGAGAAACGAACGCCTCATAAGTCCACAACTGGCAGTTCATTAAATAGTACCCGCAAAACTACAGTCTCAACGTCAACAGTGAAGATGCGACCTCCGGGATGCTGGCCTTCTAGCAGAGAACAAATTCTTATCTTCAATGACGGCCTACCCGGCCAACCAGGACGACGCTGGGCCGCAATTGTGGCACCGCGCTAATGGTACTCCCCAATCACGGCCGAATGTGATTCAAGCCTGAATACAAACCAGCGACTGCAGTGATGCCTCTTGCACTGAGATGCAGTGCGCCTTGACCGCTGCGCCACTCGGGAGCCCCTACTGATATAACAGTATATTTACACACTATGAGGTTGGAATAAATAACTGTGAAATTGTGAAAATTTATGATAAATACCCTTTAAGTGTTTTTAAAAAAGTCTGCCTAGAATTACATCACCAGGCAGTATAAGTTAATAGACCAATATAAAGATAATTTCAAACTTCTCTGCCAATAACCAGCTAGTTTTCAGATTCATATCCCTCCCATTAAGACCTCCAATTAGGTCCCTCGACTCAGACAACTCCCAGACAGTGCCCAGCGAAATTCTGTCTTGAGAAATAGCATTTTTGTAAAGATAATAATTATAATGTTTATTATAGTTTGTTTTTACTATTTAAATTGAAACAATCACAGTAAGGTACACTAATTGTTACCAAGAAATAAATAAAAATAAAAAATGATGCATTGGACCTTAAAAGTGAAAAGGAAGTGAAAAGGAAGTGGAAAGCGTGCCAGCTCTAATTGCATGGCCAACACTTCCTGGCAGTGGAAAACATGATCCAAACAAACACGAGTAGTGTGTTTTCTTTAAAGCCAAGTTGAGGGTGTATAGGATGGAGAGTTTAACAAACGTTATACAGTTTAAACTGCATTTTTGCAGATGTGGCATTTCTCAGATTGCCTCGTGTTGCTTTCACTACAAAGTGGGCTTCATCACTAACAGTCTATGCTTATGTCCCAAATGGCACCTCTGTCCCTATAAAGTGCACCTACTTTTTGACCACCCTGATCAGAAGTAGTGACATAACAGGGATCAGGGTACATTTGGGGTGTATATTCTGTTATTAGCTTTAGTGTGGAGAAATATTCTGATCAAAGGTCCTTATTTAAACAAGCCTGCAGTGGTACTCTACTCTAATCACATCCTGGCGCGCGCAAGGTAATAACAAAGCAGGTTAATAGGTGGGTCAGTTTAAGAAATTGTGCAGTTAGCTTAGCTAGCTGGATTGTTTACCAGTTTCTAAGCAGTTGCTTGTGACTCTCCTCAACGAAGCTAACAGGCTAACCAAACAATTGCTAGTTAACAACACAATATAAATGACAAAAAATGGACAGAAGACAAAGGACATCAAAGTAAAACAGTTCTCTAAAGACACTAGAGACAATAATACAAGAAACAACACTGTTTTGGAAAAGGTAGGCTTATATTGTAACATTGTAGCCAACATCACCAGAGTTGCTATTGAAATTGTTTACCCACCAGACATCCAGACGACAAAAGCTGAGAAAAGTTTCAAAGGTTTGATAATGGGACAGAACCATGAATGCCTGTTTGCAGATCTTACCAGTTGCAAAACAAGAGAAAATATTTAATATCAAACGAGGGCACATATGGAAAAGGGTTATTTGCAACCATTTCCCTTTCTCAAAAGAAAAGAGGCATCAGCCAAGGATGTCCGATCAGCAAACAGTCAACTTCTACAATAATGGAACTGTATTGATACAAGGCAATGATTCAAGCCTCCAGGCTTTAGAGAATATGTTTGCTACCCTAAAAGTAGAAGCTGAACTCGTCTCAGAAGCTGAGGAAAARGTCAAGGAGGGAGATGATGGAGAAAGCAGGCCACAACGGTCTCTGTGACACAGCAAGAAGMCCCCCCAGTGTCCCTCTTACCTACCTCACCTGCAGATAGAGTCAAGGACATGCCTACAACACCAAGAACACCTGCTATGCAACGTTTCCACAACACCCTCTCTCTAGTTGAAGCAGAGGTCATAGAACTCAGAGAGAACAAGCTTCAGGAGGATGACACTGTSCAGAAACTTAAAGAAGAGATGAAACAGTTCAGGGAGGAGAGCAGAGCATCTATTGCTAAATTAAAAAGCAGAATGGACAAACTGAGTCAGACAAATKATGACCTCAGAGACCATCTGAGCACAACAAGAGAGGATCTTGAGCAGAGAGAGAGAGATACATTGACCCTCTCAACCAGCAGTTAGTCATCATGTCCTTTGCATCTAGAGAGCATGTCCACCAGCTTGGTACAACACAGGCAGAACCTGAGAAAAACAGATGTGCCAGTGTTTCAGACTCAGCACAGAATGGACACCCCTCCCCAACAGTAGGGTCCAGGTGTACCAGATGCATGTTGGTGGCTATGGCTCCATGTATTATCCTCCATTGGAGGTCGGCTGTCCTCTTATCAACAGGCAGTTTATATAAAGACCGCCAACAGCATTTTGGGGAAGCACCTGGACCACACACACCCGCCCACCTCGTCAATTTTATCCTTTCCAGGGAAGAAGCACGGGACACTTCTACACATATTATGTACCGTACATGGCCTTCTTTCCCACCTCCTTGAACTCCCCCAGCTCCTTGAACTCCCCCA
>NW_019944766.1:71208-74240 GCF_002910315.2 Salvelinus sp. IW2-2015 | reverse complement strand
TATGGAAGGAAAGCAGCATCCCCACGTCCTCCTCTAATGCCCCACCGCAGCACTAACATTCAGTGCAGGGAACACATCATCCAGACCCTCCGTCCACCGATCAGAGTTAGAAGTATCAGTCACATTTTACTGCTGATGAAGTACTGGCAAAGAATCGCAGGCCTTAGTAACGACCTTCCTCAATAGGCCAGATGATCGTATCCCCGGCTCTTTCTCCCAGCTCCTCCAACGACCCTGCTCCTGCTGTGCATCAGATGACTCGGCTTGGTACACCCCACACCTAACAGGCATGAACGTAGGCTGGCTGAACCCATAGCACGGGACTGGATGACAGTGTTATAAAACAGTGGCTCTTCAAAATTCAAAAAGTCACATCCCTGGTGGTGTGCCGGCCTTACGGGACATGTCGAAAAACTCTCCAAACCTGCATAACAGACTCATRGAATGGAGTCAGGYCAGACAAATCAGCACCCTCTAACTTTAGGAGGAAAAGGTGCTTGTCTAAGCCCAAACAGCCCTCTCTCCTCATCAATGTATAGGCTGTGTCGACCCAGCTAGAACCGTCACTGTACAACAGTCTCTGGGCTGCTTGAAGCCGGAATGCCATGATCCTAGAAGAAATGTCCACCAGGCCTTGCACACCCTTGTGCTTTCATTGTTTTGAACAAGTGCTGGTGGTTCACATGGTCAAAAGCCTTCTCCTGATCCAAAGAAARCAAACCCACATTCACATCAGACAGTTTACAAATGTCTAAAACATCTCTTATTAGAAACAAGTTATCAACAATAGAGTGGTCAGGTAGATGACGTAGCCATCCAAGATGGCGTAGCAGTCGGACGTATATTTGTCTTGTCCCGTCTTGTCCCGTGTACATAGTCGTTTCCCTCGTTTTTCTTCGTATATATTTAGTATATATTTTAATCTCACTTTCCATCTACGGATTGAATATACTTTCCTGCAACCCGCCTCACCCAATGTGGTACAGATCTGCTATTTCTATACTTTAGAATCGGAACCCCCATCAGAAGTTAGCCAGCTAACTAACTACTAGCTAGTAGTCCGTTAGCCACTGCTAGCTGTCTTCACCGTTAACTCGGACACCGTTAACTCAGTACCTGCCAGTCTGCACAGCGCGATATCAACTCAGAGCATATCGGACTGCTTTTTCTCTATCTCATCACAGGATTCCTGCCGCAGGCCCTGGTCCATTACACCGGATCATCGCAGCTAGCTAGCTGCATTTGAGTGGCTACTGCTGGCTAACGCCTCTGTCCCGAAGCAAGCACCAGTTGGCCTTGAGCTAGCCTCATCTCCCGGCTAGCCGAAGAGGTCTACCAGCTAAATCTTGGGCTACAATACCTCTTTTGCCAATTGGCCTGGACCCTTTATTTACCGACACAGAGCCCTGCCAATCCATCACGACTGGTCTGCCGATGTAATCATCCGAGGTGGTTTCAACAGGCTCTTCCGTTGCGACGTTGCCGAAGGCCCATCTGCTACCCCTCGCCCGTTAGCTGTGTGAATGGCCGTGACTCCAGCTAACCTAGCGTAGTTGCGACTACTGAACGGCTCCCTGACTCACCTATTGCTGCTCATTGGACCCTATGATCACTCGGCTACACATGCCTCTCCCTAATGTCAATATGCCTTGTCTATTGCTGTTTTGGTTAGTTATTATTGTCTTATTTCACTGTAGAGCCCCCAGCCCTGCCCAACTTGCCTTAGATAGCCCTTTCATCCCACCCCCCACATATGCGGTGACCTCACCTGGCTTAACTGGTGCCTCTAGAGACAAAACCTCTCTCATCGTCACTCAATGCCTAGGTTTACCTCCACTGTACTCACATCCTACCATACCCTTGTCTGTACATTATGCCTTGAATCTATTCTTCCATGCCCAGAAATCTGCTCCTTTTACTCTCTGTTCCGAACGAACTAGACGACCAGTTCTTATAGCCTTTAGCCGTACCCTTTTCCTGCTCCTCCTTTGTTCCTCTGGTGATGTAGAGGTTAACCCAGGCCCTGCAGTCCCCAGGACCACTCCTATTCCCCAGGCACTCTCATTTGTTGACTTCTGTAACTGTAAAAGCCTTGGTTTCATGCATGTTAACATCAGAAGCCTCCTCCCTAAGCTTGTTTTATTCCGTGCTTTAGCACACTCTGCCAACCCCGATGTCTTAGCCGTGTCTGAATCCTGGCTTAGGAAGGCCACCAAAAATTCTGAAATTTCCAACCCCCACCACAACATTTTCTGACAAGACAGAACTGCCAAAGGGGGCGAAGTTGAAATCTACTGCAGAGATACCCTGCAGAGTTCTGTCACACTATCCAGGTCTGTGCCCAAACAATTTGAGCTTCTACTTTTAAAAATCCACCTTTCCAAGTAACAAGTCTCTCACCGTTGCCGCTTGTTATAGACCCCCCTCGGCCCCCAGCTGTACCCTGGACACCATATGTGAATTGATTTCCCCCCATCTATCTTCAGAGTTCGTACTGTTAGGTGACCTAAACTGGGATATGCTTAACACCCTGGCCATCCTACAATCTAAGCTAGATGCCCTCAATCTCACACAAATAATCAAGGAACCTACCAGGTGCAACCCTAAATCTGTAACCATGGGCACCCTCTTAGATATCATCCTACTTGCCCTCTAAATACACCTCTGCTGTCTTCAACCAGGATCTCAGYGATCACTGCCTCATTGCCTACRTCCGTAATGGGTTCACGGTTAAACAACCACCCCTCATCACTGTCAAATGCTCCCTAAAACACTTCAGCGAGCAGGCCTTTCTAATMGACCTGGCCCGGGTATCCTGGAAGGATATTGACCTCATCCCGTCAGTAGAGGATGCCTGGTTGCTCTTTAAAAGTGCCTTCCTCACCATCTTAATTAAGCATTCAAAAAATGTASAACTAAGAACAGATATAACCCTTGGTTCACCCCAGACTTGACTGCCCTTGACCAGCAGAAAAACATCCTGTGGCGTTCTGCATTAGCATCGAATAACCCCCGCGATATGCAACTTTTCA
>NW_019944766.1:65033-69853 GCF_002910315.2 Salvelinus sp. IW2-2015 | reverse complement strand
CCACATACCCCAGTCAACCTCATTTTCCTCATCACTATGTGTCTCCTGTAGGAAAACTACATTAAGCCTTTTCTGTTTTATTACTTCTAATACCCAAGCCCTCTTATTYCTGTCYCTTCCCCCATTAATATTGAGAGAACCTACCCTTAGTACCTCCGTATAGAAAAGAGAAAGGAARAGCAGAAGAAACCACAGAGAAACCAGACAAAGCGGGGAAAAAACACCCTATGATCATCATCGTTGTTTTAATTTTCTCTGAACCTGACCACGTTTCCCACTACCTTTTGTTGCCGTGACAGCAGTAACACATTTCCTCAAGCAGAAACRCGTCTTCACACTCAACTGGTCTAACCCCACTGTCTTCTGTAACAACACAGCTGACACCACAAACGGATCATCATCCCMAAAAAACTGCCAATTTAACAGATTTCCCAGAAGTCTGATCCAGGAACCCATGTACCTCATCTAGATTGTAAATTGAGTCGTCACCAGTTGCTATCATATCAACAGGGATATCAGGAATGTCCATTTTCTTCTCCTGATCCTCCTCAACTGAGGCCACAGACCCTTGACTCCCCTCTGCCACATCCCTCTCAACACTCCCCACTTGCACCCCATCACTCATAATGGACATCTCCTTCACTGACTGGGAGACTAGCCCCACCTGAACCCCCCCCGTACCCCATCACTTGTTCTGGGCATCTCCTCACCAGTCTGGGAGACTAGCCCCACCTGAAACCCCTCCTGTACCCCATCACTCGTACTGGGCATCTCCTCACCAGTCTGGTGAAACGGCTCTCTATGTTTCTGCTGCACATCAGACGCTATGTTCCCCTCTGGTACAAGCTGCAACTCAGTACCCTCAACACAAACAACTTGTTCCTCAGCAACAGGTGCTTGTGGCTGATCTACCACTGTCGGCATAAGCCTAATACAGTCTGTTGTCATACTTGACTTTAAACAATAACTCTAAAGTCTGCTCCGGTGTGTCCAAAAACATAAACACCTGTCGCCGAAACGACCTGTTTCAGAGCCGGGTGTTTGCAACCCAGCTGGACAATTTTATTTGAACTTACAAACTTCTCAAACCGCAATAACTTGCGCTCCAGGACCTCATTGGGAATAAAAGGCGGTACATTTGAAAACGTAACCCTCGTTGACGGAGAAAAAAGCAACGTAACTTGAATAAACATACCTTTAAGAAGTACACAATACTCACCCATCCAATTGACAAGACGCTCTTCTTTAAGAAAAAACACCACCGCTTTATTCATCCGTGACGCAGAAGCAACTTTTTCATATCCTACCTTCTCTCCTACGGCGACCAGAAACTCCTCCACAGTGACAGTAGCTTCAGTAACACACCTGAAGCCATGCCGAAGTGACAGGGAACGCGTCCCCATGTGGGTCGCCATCCCCACGAAAACCAGGCCAATTCCAACAAGAAATACAATATACCTAATTCTACAAAAATAAAAAATAAATCATGCGTAGAAAAAGGAAAACCACCAACACAAGGAAACAAAAAGAAAACACAAGCGATCTAATTCCAGACACCACTCACACTCGTTCATACAATTCCCAGCGTGCACCAACACTCCCAGCATGCAGAGAGAGGGGGGGGGCACACTATACTACCACATCCTGTTTGACTTGACCTCAGAGGATATTCTTCTTTCTCAAGCAAACAAACCACTTGCCTTTTGGACGGTACTTACTGTACGTCTGTCTGAGGGGAAGGAGGGGACGGCAGACAGGGAGTATCTCCTCTTTCTCTCTCTCCCTTTTCCTCTCTCTCTCTCTCTCTCTCTCTCTTTCCTCTCTTTCTCCCTTTCTCTGCTTCTCTTCTTGCTCTCGCTCTGCTCTCTCTCTCTCTCTCTCTCTTCTCTCTCTCGCTCTCTCTCTCTCTCTCTCTCTCTTTCTCGTCCTCTCTCTCTCTTCTCTCTCTCTCCTCTCTCTCTCTCTCTCTCTCCTCTCTCTCTCTCTCTCTCTCTCTCGCTCTCTCTTCTCTCTCCTCTCTCTCTCCTCTCTCTCTCCTCTCTCTCTTTCTCTTTCTCTCTTTCTCTCTCTTTCTCTCTCTTTCTCTACTCTTCTCTCTTTCTCTCTCTTTCTCTCTTTCGCTCTCTCTCCTCTCTCTCTCTCTCTCTCTCTCTCTCTCTTTTTCTCGTCTCTCTCTCTTTCTCCGCTCTGCTCTCCTTTCTCTCACTCGAATTCATTTAAGGGCGGTATTGCATGGAAAACATATGTTTACTTACCAAAGCAAGTGAAAATAGATGAATAAACAAAATGAAATAAAACCATAAAAAATGACGCTCAACATTGCCACAAAGACATTTCAAATGTCATATTATGAGCAAATAGTTAAGTACAAAAGGAGAAAATAAATAAACATAAATATGGGTTGCTATTTAAAATGTTATTTGTTTCTTCACCGCGTTGCCCTTTCTTTGGCCAACAGGCCACAAAGAATCTGCTGCTTGGATGGCACACTGTGGTATTTTCAGCCCAGTAGATATGGGAGTTTATCAAAATTGTATTTGTTTTCAAATTCTTTGTGGTTCTGTGTAATCTGAGGGAAATATGTGTCCCTGAATATTGTCTTATGACTATTGTTATGTTATAGTAAAAGGGTAAGGGTAGGTTAAGGGTAAGGTTAAGGGTTAGTTAAAGGTATAGGGTTAGTTAAGGGTTAAGGTTAAGGGTAAGGGTTAAGGCGTTTAAGGGTTAGGGTTAGGGTTTAGGGTTAGGGTGAGGGTTTAAGGGTTAAGGGCCTTCGGGTTAGGATTAGGTTAAGGTCAGGTTACGGTTAGGGTTAGGGTTTTAGGGTTAGGGTTAGGTTAGCGTTAGTTGGCGTAGGTTTAGGTTAGGTTAGGTTAAGTTAGGTATAGTTAGGTTAGTTAGGTAGGGTGTAGGGTTAGGGTAGAGTTAGGGGTAGTTAGTTAGTTAGGGTTAGGGTTAGGTTAGGGTTAGGGGTTAAGGTTAGGTTAGAAATAGGCATGGTCTAATTCTATCAACAACTAAAAAACAACATAATTTTCAACTTTTTACGAACCAGAAATAAAATGTTTATTTCTGTTTCTTCTCAAAGTTAGCTGGCTAACTCATTGATGGCTGCTTTAAAGTAAACCCCCTTGGACAGAATCAGGAGAACAGAACAGTTAAGCGGCACGAGAGAGATGGAGAACGTAATTTGAATGTTTACATCTCGTTTAGTAAATCTCGTGTTGAATGATCGCTGAACGCGCACAGATGAATGAGTATACAGTCTGGACCCTGAGGTCAATCACCTGTTTTACAACTCATCCCAGTGTCGGAGCATTAACTGTTAAAAAAAATAAAAAAATAAATACGGTTAAGAACAAATTATTATTTATACAATGACTGCCTACCTCGAGGACTCGGGAAAAAGTGCGCCGCCCTATAGATGGCCGGTTATGTTGCCTGCGAGTCGAACCAAGTCTGTAGTACCCGTCCGGAGCACTGAGTTGCAGTTGCCTCAGACCGCTTGCGCACTCGGGAGCCTAATACTCGAGACCGCTGAGCCATCGGGAGCCCTAATACTCAGACGCTGAAGCCACTCAGGCGAGCCTATACTCAGACCGCTGAGCCAACTCGGGAGCCTATACTCAGACCGCTGAGCCACTCAGGAGCTATACTCATACGCTGACCACTCGGGAGCCTATACTCAGACCGCTGAGCCGACATCGGGAGCCTATACTCAGGAGCTCTGAGGCCACGTCGGACCTATACTCAGACCGACTGGCCACTCGGAGCCTATACTCGACCGCCGAGGCCACTCGGAGCCTATACTCAGACCGCTGAGCCACTCGGGACCTATACTCAGCCGCTTGAGCCACTCGGGAGCCTATTACTCAGACCGCTGACCACTCGGGAGCCTATAACCTCAGGACCGCTGAGCCATCGGGAGCTTATACTCAGACCGCTTAGAGCCAATTCGGGAGCCTGTATACTCAGACCGCTGAGCCAATCGGGAGCCTTATACTCAGGACCGCTGAGCCACTCGGGAGCCGTTTACTCAGACCGCTGAGCAAGCTCGGGAGCCTTATACTCCAGATCCGCTGAGCCACTCGGGGAGCTATCACGCAGAGCCCTGAGCCAGATCGGGAAGCCTATTACTTCAGACGCGCTGAGCCACTCGGAGGCCTATACTTCAGACCGCTGAGCCAACTCGAGCCTATACTCAGACCGCTGAGCCACCGGGAGCCTTATACCAGACGCTGAGCCACTCGGGAGCCTATACTCAGGACCGCTGAGCCACTCGGAGGGCCATACTCAGACCCCTGAGCCATCGGGAGCCTATACTCAGACCGCTGACCACTCGGGAGCCTATACTCAACCGCTGAGCCAATCGGGAAGCCTATACTCAGACCGCTGAGCCACTCGGAGCCTATACTCAGAGCCGCTGAGCCACCTCGGAGCCTATACTCAGACCGCTGAGCCACTCGGGAGCCTTCATACTCAGACCGCTGAGCCACTCGGCGAGCCCTATACTCATACCGCTGAGCCACTCGGAGCGATACTCAGACCGCTTGAGCCACTCGGAGCCTATACTCAGACCGCTGAGCCACTCGGACCTATACTCAGACCGCTGAGCCACTCAGAGCCTATACTCAGACCGCTGCAGCCACTCGGGAGCCTGATTACCAGACCGCCTGAGCCACTCGGGGAGCGCTATACTCAAGACCGCTGAGCCACTCGAAGCTATACTCAGACCGCTTGAGCCAACTCGGGCAGCCTATACTCAGACCGCGAACCACTCGGAGTCCCGCATCATACTATACAGACCAGTCTCTGACTTA
>NW_019944766.1:54289-61899 GCF_002910315.2 Salvelinus sp. IW2-2015 | reverse complement strand
AAAAAAAGAGAGAGATATATACAATGTGTGGCCAAAAGGGCATGAGGTAGGTGGCATAATCGATAATTACCAGATTTTAGCAGATTAACACTGGAGTGCGATATAATCATCAGGATGGATCATGTTGCAGAAAGAGACAACGGTGGTGTGCAAAAGAGCAGCAAAAGTAAATAAATGCGTATGGGGGGGGTGAGGTAGGTTAAAGTTGGTGGGTTAGCGTTTAGAGATGTGGACTATGTACAGCTGCAGCGGAATCGGTTTCGCGCTACGGACTAGGCAGATTTTTAAAGTTGTTGAGGGAGATAGAGAGAGTCTCAACGTCCAAGAGATTTTTGCCAATTCGTTCCAGTCGCTAGGCAGCAGACGAACTGGAAGGAAAGGCGTCCAAATGAGGTTTTGGTTTAGGGATTGATCAGTGAGATACACCTGCTGGAGCGCTGGTTGCGGGTGGGTGTAGCCATTCAGTGGGACTCAAGTGAACTGAGATAAGGCCGGCACCTTTACCTAGCCATAGGGCCTTGGTAGATGACCCTGGGAGCCCCAGTGGGGCGATGATCGACGAACGATTGGGTAGCGAGGGTCCGCCGACTAGGGGCATAGCAGGTCCGCGTGGTGGGGTCGCGTAATAAGGTTGCTTTAGTCTAACAAAACGAATCGGCAACTGGGTGATAAACTGCATGCCAGTTTGGCTGAGTAGAGTATTGGAAGCTATTTTGTAGATACATCGCCGAAGTCGAGGATCGGGTAGGCATAGTCAGGTTTCACTAGGGTTGTTGAATCTTGGCGGCGGGGGTGAGTGAAGGAGGCTCAGCTAGGAGGCGAGATACTCGTGAGATAGTGTAGGACCTGATTCTTGCTGAGTTTTGGATGGGTGGAAGATGTTTAGATGATGAATGGCTGAAGGAGATTTTTTGGCATGGAGGCCAGACACCTAAGTATCTTATTATAGAGAGTCCACATTCGTATCCGTTCTAGTCGGTAACCGTCCAGGGTGTTGATGCTGTCGTTGCGTGCGGTGAAGGCACCGAACGGCTGAAAGCATGCATTTGGTTTTAACTAGCGTTTAAAGCAGTTGGAGCCACGGAAGGGATGTTGTATGGCATTGAAGCCTCGGTTTGAGGTTAGATAGTAACAGTGTCCAAGGAAGGCGGAAGTATATAAGATGGGCGTCTGCGTAGAGGGTGGATCAGGGACGCCCGCAGCAAGAGCAACATCATTGTATGTATCAGAGAAAAAGAGTCGGCCCGAGAATTGAACCTGTGGTACGGCCCCCATAGAGACTGGCCAGAGGACCGGACAACATGCCCTCCGATTTGAACACACTGAACTTCATGTTTGCAAATGAGTTGGTGAACCAGGCAAGGCAGTCATTAGAAAACCTGAGGCTACTGAAGTCTGCCCGATAAGAATATGGTGAATTCGACAGAGTCGACAGCCTTGGCCAGGTCGATGAAAGACGGCTGCACAGTAATTTGTCCTTTTTTTTATCGATGGCGGTTTATGATATCGTTTTAGTACCGGTTGAGCGTGGCTGAGGTGAACCCATGACCGGTCGGAAACCGGAATTGCAGCCAGCGGAAAAAGGTACGGTGGGATTAAAGATGGTCAGTGGATCTGTTTTGTTGACTTGGTTTGCCGCAAGACTAGATAGGCAGGGCAGGATGGAATAGGTCTGTAACAGTTTGGGTCGCAGGGTGGTCTCCCCTTTGAAGAGGGGGGATGACCGCGGGCAGGCTTTCGCAAATCTGGGGATCTACAGATGATACGAAGGAGAGGTTGAAACAGCTGGTGTGATAGGGGGGTGCGACAATGGCCCGACAGGTGTTTCAGAAATAGGGGGTCGAGATTGTCAAGCCCGAGCTGATTGTGATTTCGCGAGGTTTCCAGCTCTTTCAAGAACACTCTGCTATCTGGGATTTGGGTAAAGGAGAAGCTGGGGAGGCTTGGGCGAGTAGCAGCGGAGGGGGCAGGGCTGTTGGCCAAAGGGTTGGAGTCGCCAGGAAGGAAGGCATGGCCAGCCCATTGAGAAATGCTTGTTGGAAGTCTTCGATTATCAAGGATTTTATCGGTGGTGAGCGTGTTACAGTAGCCCAGTGCCAGTGGGCAGCTGGGAGGAGGATGGCTCTTGTTCTCATGCGACTTTACCAGTATCCCAGAAGCTTTTTTGGGAGTTAGAGCATACAGGATGCAAATTTCTGCTTGAAAAGCTGCCTTTGCTTTTCTGACTGAACTGGCGTGTATTGTTCCTGACTTCCCTGACAGTTGCATATCGCGGGGGCTTTCGATGCTATTGCAGTTCTGCCACGAGGATGTTTTTGTGCTTGGTCGAGGGCAGTCAAGGTCTGGAGTGACCAATGGTATATCTGTTCTTGGGTTTGGCATTTTTGAAACGGAGCCATGCCTTCGTCTAGATATGGTGAGGAAGTACATTTTAAAGAATGACCAGCAATCCTCAAACTGACGGATGAGGTCAATATCCTTCCAGGGTAAACCCGGGCCAGGTCGAATTAGAAAGGGCCTGCTGCAGAAGTGTTTTAGGGAGCGTTTGACAAGTGGATAGGTGGTCGTTTGTGACCGCGGACCCGTAGGCGGAATACAGGCAATGAGGGCATGTGATCACGAGATCTTGATTGAAGACAGCAGAGGTTGTATTTGAGGCAGGTTGGTATCAGGATAATGTCTATTAGGGTTGCCCATGTTTACGGGATTTAGGGTGTACCTGGTGGGTTCTGATGATTTGGTGTGAGATTGAGGGCATCAAGCTTGGGATTGTAGGACTGCCGGGGTTGTTAAGCATATCCCAGTTTAGGTACCTAACAGACAATACTCTGAAGCTAGAATGGGGAGCGATCAATTCCAGATGGTGTCCAGGGCACAGCTGGGAGCTGAGGGGGGTCGGTTAGCAGGCGGCAAACAGTGAGAGATCTTATTTCCTGGAGAGATTAATTTTTTTAATTAGAAGTTCGAACTGTTTGGGCATAGACTGGGGAAAGGTATGACAGAACTCTTGCAGGCTATCTCTGCAGTAAGATTGCAACTCCCTCCCTCCTTTGGGCAGCTTCTATCATTGACGGAAAGTGTTATAGTTGGGTATGGAAATCTCAGAATTTTTTGGTGGCCCTCCTAAGCCATGGATTTCGGACAAGGCAAGGACATCAGGGTTGGCAAGAGTGTGCTAAAGCGGTGAGTAAGGCAACTTAGGGAGGAGGCTTCTGATGTTGACAATGCATGAGGTCTCAAGGCTTTTTTCGATCAGCAGAAGTCAACAAATGAGGGTGATGGGGACATGCAGGGCCCTGGGTTTACCTCCACAATCCACCCGAGGAAACAGAAGGAGTAGTATGATGAGGGTGCGGCTGAAAGGCTATCAAAACTGGTCGCCTAAGAGTCGTTGAGGGACAAAGAATAAAAGGAAGCAAGATTTATGGGCGTGGTAGAATCGATTCCTGGGCATAATGTGCAAGACAGGGGTATGGTGGGGCGGGGTACAGCGGAGGGCCAGCCAGGCACTGGGTGACATGAAAGAGAGTTGTAACTTGACATGCTGGTCTCAATGGGTGAGGTCACCGCATGTGTGGGGGGTGGGGGACAAAAGGGGGTAACGGAGGTAGAGAGAAGTGGAACTACGCGGGTCCATTTGCAAAACCAAAAACAATGATAACTAGCCTGGAAACACAGTAATGCAAAGGCATATTTGAATATATGAAGGGAAGACATACAATAAGGCATAAAGTTGATTGCAGGCTTGGATTTGGAGAGCTAGCTAAAACAACAGGTGAGATAACAGCAGCTAGTCCAGTTAACACAGGCAGCAGCAAGGTTAAAAATGGGCGACGGCTCAGGCAGAGAGGGTCGGATAACTCCACACAGATCCTGAGTTAAAGCACAGAGCACAGAATAAGAACACAAATAAACGGAAATGGGCAGTACCGTAATTAAAATGACCAGTCAAGCAAGCAATCAGCTTGTAGCCAAGTGATTCATAGTGTCCAGGGGGCACCCATAGATGGAGCAGTGGAGGCCCTCCACTTAAGCTAGGCCCGCGGCGTAAGATTGTTCGATTAGACCCATGGTTTCAGATAGCAGCCCGGATATGCTCAAAGACAGCTACGATTAGCGGGTCCGCCGTTAGGCAATAGTGGGGTTCAGGTTACGTCGCCGATGGAGGGGCCAGTTGAATAACTCCCTCGGAGCAGACTAACGTCCGGTATCCCAAGTCGTGAAGGCCCGGTGGGCTCCGCAATCGGCAGTAAAAACGGGTCCGGATAGGTGATTGTCGCCCGGAGTGCTGAAATGGAACCTTTCAGCTGGCTAGCTACGGGATAATGGGGTGTTATGCTCCGGAATTGATTAAGCGCAATCAGTCACTCGAATAGCAGCTAGATTAGGCTGCAAGGATCCAGGTTGTAGAATGTCCAGAAGCTGGCGGTAAAAATCCGCGGAATATGAGAGATAATACGGTCTGTATGCTCTGGTCTGAGCGCGTTGTACAAAATCTGGCAATAGTTTTCCGAGCTAAAGGATAGCTGGATAGGCGCTAGCTGGTGGTTAGCTGAACTACTCCGTTAGCTTTGTGAGCTTGGCCTAACTTCCTGGCTAGATGAATAACGTCCTGCGGCAGGATAAACTGTCGGTATCCCAGGTCGTGGGAAGGGCCCGGTGGGGCTCCGCATCGGCAAGTAAAACGGTCCGGATTAGGTGATTGTAGCCCAGGAGTGGCTGATGGAACTCTTCGAGCTGGCTTAGCTCCGGGATAATTGGGTGTTTGCTCCGGAATTGAATGTAGCAATAGTCACTCGGGATAGCAGCTAGTTAGCCTGCAAATCCAGGTGTTAAATGTCCAGAGCTTGCGGTAAAAATACCGGGGGATATGAGAGAAAATGGTCCATGGGTATGGTCTGGTCTGAGTCGCGTTGTACAAAACTGCCAATAGTTTTCCGACTAAAGGATAGCCTGATTAAGCGCTAGCTGTGGTTAGCTAACATACGGCAACGTATAGCTTGGTGAGCTGGCTAAACCTTCTCTGGGCTAGCATTATGTATGTTAGATTTCGGATACGAGGTGAATAATACCTTTGAGGAGAAAAAAAAACACATCCGCACCACATTTGGTGAGGTAGGTTGCAGGAGAGTGTTTTGAAGTTGAGTTTTTAAGAAGAAAAAATATATATATAAAAAGAAATGCGAAGAAAAATATATAAAAAATATATACACGGGACAGGACGAGGACAAAGGACATCTGACTGCTACGCCATCTTGGATTGGTTGAGCATCTATAGAATGTTTTGTTATTAAACACGTGTTGCTGGTTTAGGTTGAGCGTCTATAGAATGTTTTGTTATAAACACGTGTTGCTGGTTTAGGTTGAGCATCTATAGAATGTTTTGTTATTAAACATGTGTTGCTGGTTTACGTTGAGCATCTATACTGGTATGCCATCTTTCAAACATCATGTAGCTATTTAACCTCTTATAAAACCCCAGGAGGTCTCCACTAATCTACGTTCTCCATTTCCAGCATGTTTCATTAATTCAATCTGGGATCATTACCAAACCGTGTTAATAACAAACTGTGGTTTGCGTCTGAAATGAATACTTGGGTATCTTGACTAGGGCCAGTAGGGTTCTGGTCAAAAGTAGTGCACTATATATAGGGAATATAGATAGGATGCCATTTATAATTGCAGCCTGTGTTTCAAGAACGTTAACATCGTAGGATGTCGTAGTAGTTCTAATTTAGCACTTTTTTTTATCCAGTTCAGGTGGTGCTCCTCTCGAAGCCGAGCATCTTCAGCCTACGGAGTAGAAGACTAATGTGTGTTTCCATAGTTACCCGTGTCGAGTGATGTATGAGCCAGTGAAATGTATGCCACCTTTACTGCTCTTTGGAAAGGGAGAATAGCAGTGATACTCTACTCAAAATGTTGAAGTAGGATCTCATTTCCAACTGTTTCCAATGTATTTCTGTGACCAATTTATGAAAATCCCTTAATTAAAACCAATTGCCCTCATAGGAGGCATTTGATCCATTGTTTTCGCATTTTTTTAGTTGGTGGGCCATTCCACTCTTTGATGTCATGTACATTTTACGCAATACGACTAACCTCACTTTTTTAAGATGCATAGCTAAGGAACCGAGTACTGAGTAATTACTTGGTTCTGTCAGAAGTTTGTTAACCCATTTAAGCACTCTCCTTTTTGTTGGTGACCTACTTTTTTTTTTATGTGTATTAGTGACACAAAGCAATCTTCTTCTTTTTAGCTGAGATTCATAGCTTAAAAGCTACATAGGGTTTATCAATTCTGTCAGAAGGTGGTGTTTAGGGGCTGGTTAGTGGTGATTATGACCTCGCCAGCGGAGGCTGCTGAGGGGAGGGCGGTCATGGTAACGTCTGGAATGGAGTCAATGGAATGGTATCAACCACATGGAAACCATGGAAACCACCTCTGATGTGTTTGATTCCATTCACTTCATTCCAGCCATTTTTATGAGCCGTCTCACCCTAGATCACCACTGGACCCCCCCCCCCCCCCCCTACCTATTACTAGGTAGTTGTTTTTCTGTTTACTCAGCCTTCGGTCAAAGTGTTATCTGAACTTAACATTTGACTTGTGACAAACTTACCTCCAACATGAGAAAACGAACGCAAAAATTCTGTCAACTTAAATGGATGTATTTGCTAAATTAGTCTCAGATGTTCATTCAACTAAAATGATCATTTTGGCATGTTGCCAGTGTTCTAGTGAAGGAAAAATACTGTTCATGTTGCCAGTGTTCTAGGAAGGAGAAGACTGTTCATTGCCAGTGTTCTATGAAGGAGGAAGACTGTTCATGTTGCCAGTGTTCTAATGAAGGAGGAAGACTGTTCATGTTGCCAGTGTTCTAGTGAAGGAGGAAAGACTGTTCATGTTGCCAGTGTTCTAGTGAAGGAGGAAGACTGTTCATGTGCCAGTGTTCTAGTGAAGGAGAAGACTGTTCATGTTGCCAGTGTTCTAGTGAAGAGGAAGACTGTTCATGTTGCCAGTGTTCTAGTGAAGGAGGAAGACTGTTCATGTTGCCAGTGTCTAGTGAAGGAGGAAGACTGTTCATGTTGCCAGTGTTCTAGTGAAGGAGGAAGACTGTTCATGTTGCAAGTGTTCTAGTGAAGGAAAAATACTGTTCATGTTGCCAGTGTTCTAGTGAAGGAGGAAGACTGTTCATATTGCCAGTGTTCTAGTGAAGGAGGAAGACTGTTCATGTTGCCAGTATTCTAGTGAAGGAGGAAGACTGTTCATGTTGCCAGTGTTCTAGTGAAGGAGGAAGACTGTTCATGTTGCCAGTGTTATGTGAAGGAGGAAGACTGTTCATGATTGCCAGTGTTCTAGTGAAGGAGGAAGACTGTTCATGTTGCCAGTGTTCTAGTGAAGGGAAGACTGTTCATGTTGCCAGTGTTTCTAGTGAAGGAGGAAGACTGTTCATATTGCCAGTGTTCTAGTGAAGGAGGAAGACTGTTCATGTTGCCAGTGTTCTTAGTGAAGGAGGAAGACTGTTCATAGTTGCCAGTGTTCTAGTGAAGGAGGAAGACTGTTCATGTTGCCAGGTTCTAGTGAAAGAGGAAGACTGTTCATGTTG
>NW_019944766.1:43041-54152 GCF_002910315.2 Salvelinus sp. IW2-2015 | reverse complement strand
TAGTGAAGGAGGAAGACTGTTCATAGTGCCAGTGTTCAGTGAAGGAGGAAGACTGTTCATGTTGCCAGTGTTCTAGTGAAAGAGGAAGACTGTTTCATGTGTTCATAGTGCCAGTGTTCTAGTGAAGGAGGAAGACTGTTCATGTTGCCA
Organism: Salvelinus sp. IW2-2015; assembly: GCF_002910315.2. Lineage (NCBI taxonomy): Eukaryota > Metazoa > Chordata > Actinopteri > Salmoniformes > Salmonidae > Salvelinus > Salvelinus sp. IW2-2015. The sequence goes on along the minus strand of NW_019944766.1, from coordinate 54,002 downwards.
GTGTTCTAGTGAAGGAGGAAGACTGTTCATGTTGCCAGTGTTCTACTGAAGGAGGAAGACTGTTCATGTTGCCTGTGTTCTAGTGAAGGAGGAAGACTGTTCATGTTGCTAGGGAGAAAGACTGTTCATGTTGCCAGTGTTCTAGTGAAGGAGAAAGGCCAAAGAACTCTGCTGGCACTACTGCTGTTGACACTGAACACAACGCACAGAGAGGTAGGAAAGTTCCAAAACAGGTACAGACGGTATACAGACTATACAGGCCAGCATTCAGCCCGTGGAGAGACAGGGCTTTCTGACTGATTCTTAAGAGTATGACCATGGAAGGACAAATATCATAAAGAGGTAAGTTGTCCTGTGAATGAGACATTTATCAGCCAGTAGGCAAATGGGATGGATTTTACACCTGCACTTAATCTCTTTCTATGGAGGTCAATATTGGGTTTAGGGTAAGGAACTCCTTTTCATACGGTGGCCCCAGAGGGACAGTAAACGTCTAAAGTCAGGGGTTTGAAACCAGAGGCTTGGGTGTTAAACCTGTCTGAACCTGTTACCGCTGGGTCTGAGAGCCACGTCGTAAATCCGTCAACCAGATTTCTATCTCCAACATCAGTGTCAATCTGCTCCAACATCCAACATATTGGCCTCCCCTCGCTTAAATCAAGATTTACTATACTTTTACAACCGGGCCCATCTGGACATGGACACAAGCACGGACACACACGGGGGGGGTCGCACACACACACACAATGAGCGGGAGAAGCCACAGAGAGCAAATATGGCCTGATCAATGTAACAGGTGGTCCATCACAAATAGAAGCCGATCCAGTCGAGTGTAGACATCGGGTAGACAATGATGGTCGTCAATATACAATATAGATGATGATCTGACTAATAACTATTCTGATAATTATTCTCTCTACAATCTTGTTTTATATAAGTTTGCCTACTTCCCCTTCATGGCGGAAAAGCACCACGTCATGTGGCCTATTGTTTAATTCTGCAGCATTCCACGCATATCTCTGACGACAATAGATATTCTACTGTCCCTATGCGTCCCAAATAGCTGTCTATTCCCTATGAAGTGCACTAGGGCACTTGTAAAAAGTAGTGCACTATATCTGGAACAGCCTGGACAGAACCGTTTGTTCTGGTTTTGGTTATTTCTACTTCTTCTTCTTCTTCTACTTCTTCTTCTACCTCTTCTTCTACTTCTACTTCTTCTTCTACTTCTTCTTCTTCTTCTACTTCTTCTTCTAATTCTTCTTCTTCTACTTCTTCTACTTCTTCTTCTACTTCTACCTCTTCTTCTACTTCTTCTTCTTCTTCTACTTCTACTTCTTCTACTTCTTCTACTTCTTCTTCCTTCTCTTCTTCTACTTTCTTCTTCTACTTCTTCTACTTCTTCTACTTCTATTCTTCTACTTCTTCTTCTCTACTTCTACTTCTTCTTCTACTTCTTCTTCTACTTCTCCTTCACTTCTTCTTCTACTTCTACTTCTTCTACTTTTCTTCTTCTTCTTCTTCTACTTCTACTTCTTACTTTCTTCTTTCTTTCTTCTCTTCTTTCTTCTCTTCTAGAGCGTTCTTATTTCAAGACGACTGTCTGTGAGTCTCTGAGACAGGAGCGAGTGAGGCGAGATATGTATCAAGGGAACTAGAACAGACACGGAAGGGTCTATGCTTGCTGCAATCTCTCCCGTCTTCCCCATCTCCCCGTCCCCCTCTACCCCGTCTCCCCTCTCCCCTCTCCCGTCCTCCCTCTTCTCCCCTCTTCTCCCCTCTCCCCCATCTCCCCTCTCCCCGTCTCCCTCTTCTCCCCTCTCACCATTCCCTTCTCCCCTCTCCCATCTCCCTCTTCTCCCTTCCCTCGTCTCCCCTCTACTCCCCTTCTACTGCAAGCCAACAGAAGACCAGAGGAAGTCCACCAGGAACTGAGGTCTGGTTAGAAAGAAACCCTGCTGTGATGATGGGAAGAGGTGGTGTGTGTGTGTGTGTGTCCTTGATGGAAAGGAGAACTTTGATCGGAGGTCTCAATCCATACAGGAACAATAGAAAACTCTCTCTCTTTCTCTCGCTCTCTTTCTCTCTCTCTCTCTCTCTCTKTATATATATATATATACATATATAGAATACTAGAGTCTGTGGTTTGGTGGTGGAGGTCCAGATAGACCCTTGGCATGAACATTGGGTTTATTTTGGTTCCAATTGCTCTCGTCAAGTTGCGTAACACTGTAATAATACAATACTGTGTCAGTACATGTAATTACAAACAGAATGCAATAGAACGAAACAGAACATGTGTTGAAAGGTAAATCTCCCCTTTGATCGTGTTTGTTAGGGTGAACATACAGGCATTTCCGAGTAAGTGTCTGGGATCTTATAAAACATGTCATAACAGTTATTCAATACAAATACACAACTAATACCTACATGAAACAATGATGAGCTGGTAACCATGGTAACTGACAGAACCCCATAGGCCATGGTAACAGACAGAACCCCATAGGCCATGGTAACAGACAGAACCCCATAGGCCATGGTAACAGACAGAACCCCATAGGTCATGGTAACAGACAAAACCCCATAGGCCATGGTAACAGACAGAACCTTATAGGCCATGGTAACAGACAGAACCCCATAGGCCATGGTAACAGACAGAACCCCATAGGCCATGGTAACAGACCCTGACAAGATTATAATAATCTGTATCTCAAATGGCACCCTATTCACTTTATAGTGCACTACTTTTGACCAGAGTCCTATGGGCCCTCCCTGGCTCCATAAGGGCTCCCTCTGGTCAAAAGTAGTGCACTATAAAGTGAATAGGGTGCCATTTGGAACGTATTCTACATAATAAACCATATCTGGCCTCAGGGATTGTTTCAGCTGCCTAGCAGACTCTAGCAGGACAATTTACTGTTATCAGCTGGGCTCACTTGTTAAACCTTCCCCTATAAGCTGCAATTGTCACACTTTTTATGGCATTTTTATGTGGGCTGGATTGGAGACATATGGCCAGAGAGGCAGATAAGAGAGGGTGATATTTGCCATTAGAGAACATAATGACCATTATACAACAGACCTAGCTATAAAGACTGCAAACCATAGAATCACAGTAATGGTCAACAACACCATATTGTTGGAGGGGGCGTGGAAGGGGGGTGGGGGGGGGTATACCTAGCAAACACAAAACAACATAGCATTAACAAGTTGCTACAGCGGAGAGACAAAGTGGAACGAGTGAAACCCGTAAAACAACTGTGTTTGGATAGACTAACACTTCTGACAGAGTCATACAACAACAACAAAAAATTGCAGCCAATGTATCATTATAGGAAACGGTAAATTAACCATAACCTTTATATTGTGATGAAAAAGACAGTCATGGATATCAAGAGTTTAGGCAAATAGACACAGAGAGAATTGTCAAGACACCCACGTGTCTGAGCTTTTTGAGTTTTTGTGGTCTTTACAGGCCAGACAGGTGTGTCAATATATCATGTGCAGAAGGGAATTCAATTCACCGTGTCTTGGCTCCCTGTAAACACTATCTAGCACAAATACTGTGTGCTCACCAGTATCAGTACTCTCTGCAACACACACACCACACACAGCTACCGGTCTGAAAGAGAAGAGAATAGACTGAACGGAAAAAAGTAAAGAGGTCAAACGGAAAAATAGAATGCTGTATAACTGCTCGTAGAAAAACTATTGTCAAATCGATCAATCAAAAAATGTATTTTTTAGCCCTTCGTACATACAGCTTGTATATCTCAAATTGCTGTACAGAAACGCAGCCTAACACCCCAAACAGCAAGCAATGCAGGTGTAGAAGCACGGTGAATCCTATCAATTCGAACTTTAAACAAAAATTCAAGAATCCAAAACATAACTTCTGATTGATATTGCAAGAAATCCCTTTTTGTTGAAAATGTTGCTGCTGGGAATGGAGAACGTGAGGGCGTCTGAAAGCTTTTTCTGGTTTGGGTGGTTTACTGTTACATCTTATTAAACCCCACAGTCAGCTAGTTTACACACAGAGCATTTTCTCTTAAACAGTTTGAAAAACCCCTGTGAGAGCATTTTACTCTTAAACCAGTTTGAAAAACCCCTGTGAGAGCATTTTACTCTTAATCCAGTTTGAAAAACCCTGTGAGAGCATCTTACTCTTAAAACCAGTTTGAAAAACCCCCTGTGAGAGCATTTTACTCTTAAACCAGTTTGAAAACCCCCTGTGAGAGCATTTTACTCTTAAACCATTTTGAAAAACCCCTGTGAAAGCATTTTACTCTTAAACCAGTTTGAAAAACCCCTGTGAGAGCATTTTACTCTTAAAACCAGTTTGAAAACCCCTGTGAGAGATTTTACTCTTAAACCAGTTTGAAAACCCCCTGTGAGAGCATTTTACTCTTAAACCAGTTTGAAAAACCCCTGTGAGAGCATTTTACTCTTAAACCAGTTTGAAAACAACCCTGTGAAGCATTTACTCTTAAAACCACGTTTTGAAAAACCCTGTGAGAGCATTTTACTCTTAAACAGTTTGAAAAACCCCTGTGAGAGCATTTTACTTCTTAAACCAGTTTGAAAACCCCTGTGAGAGCATTTTACTCTTAAACGGTTTGAAAACCCCCTGTGAGAGCATTTTACTCTTAAAACCAATTTGAAAACCCCCTGTGAGAGCATTTTACTCTAAAACAATTTGAAAACCCCCTGTGAGAGCATTTTACTCTTTAAACCAGTTTGAAAACCCTGTGAGAGCATTTTACTCTTAAACCAGTTTGAAAAACCCTGTGAGAGCATTTTTACTCTTAACCAGTTTGAAAACCCCTGTGAGAGCATTTTACTCTTAACAGTTTGAAAAAACCCTGTGAGAGCATTTTACTCTTAATCCAGTTTGAAAAACCCTGTGAGAGCATCTTTACTCTTAAACCAGTTTGAAAACCCCCTGTGAGAGCATTTTACTCTTAAACCAGTTTGAAAACCCCCTGTGAGAGCATTTTACTCTTAAACCAGTTTGAAAAACCCCTGTGAGAGCATTTTACTCTTAAACCAGTTTGAAAACCCCTGTGAGAGCATTTTACTCTTAAAACCAGTTTGAAAACTCCTGTGAGAGCATTTTACTCTTAAACCAGTTTGAAAAACCCCTGTGAGAGCATTTACTCTTAAACCAGTTTGAAAACCCCTGTGAGAGCATTTACTCTTAAACCAGTTTGAAAAACCCTGTGAGAGCATTTTACTCTTAAAACAGTTTGAAAAACCCCTGTGAGAGCATTTTACTCTTAAACCAGTTTGAAAACCCCTGTGAGAGCATTTTACTCTTAAACCGGTTTGAAAACCCCTGTGAGAGCATTTTACTCTTAAAACCAATTTGAAAAACCCCCTGTGAGAGCATTTTACTCTTAAAACCCATATTTGAACCCCCTGTGAGAGCATTTTACTCTTAAACCAGGTTGAAAACCCCTGTGAGAGCATTTTACTCTTAAACCAGTTTGAAAAAACCCCTGTGAGAGCATTTTACTCTAAAATCAGTTTGAAACCCCTGTGAGACATTTTACTCTTAAAACCAGTTTGAAAACCCCTGTGAGAGCATTTTACTCTTAAACCAGTTTGAAAAAACCCCTGTGAGAGCATTTTACTCTTAAACCAGTTTGAAAAACCCCTGTTGAAGACATTTTTACTCTTAAAACCAGTTTGAAAAACCCCTGTGAGAGCATTTTACTCTTAAACCAGTTTGAAACCCCTGTGAGAGCATAATGGGCTGTTATAAAATACAAAAGCAGGAACAACAGCGGCTTTCCTTCTTTCTTTCTCCTTTAGGATATAATGGACCATTAGAGATTATAGGCTGCTTTCTTTGTGTTTCCATAACTGTGGAGGCAGAGGAGGGTGTTTCTTCATTAAAACTCATGTGGTCAGTGAGAATAGTTTGAAGAATGGCCAACCTCTGTGTGTGTGTGTGTGTGTGTGTGTGTGTGTGTGTGTGTGTGTGTGGTGTGTGTGTGTGTGTGTGTGTGTGTTGTGTGTGTGTGGTGTGTGTGTGTGTGTGTGTGTGTGTGTGGTGTGGTGTGTGTGTGTGTGTGTGTGTGTGTGTGTGTGTGTGTGTGTGTGTGGTTGTGTGTGTGTGTGTTGTATGTGTGTCGTGCATCATGCAAAGTGTGCCACAGAGAGATTTTGTTGGAATAATTATTAATCAAACTACATCATTATAACTCAATTAATGTTTACATGCCTATACTTTTTCAAACCATTATTACCAACTGTGCCAAATGTTAATAGGTTTAAATGAAAGAGATAACCTCCCCTAACAGTGAACAGACCATGGAAGTCCGTCTCCATCTCGCGCCAGATGGTTAATGGGGAAAGCCATGAGCGCAGCGCAGTGGACCAATCAGATGATCACAAACACCTTTGGCTATTGGCAAAACATCGACTACAATTAATAGTCGGACAAGTGTTGAAAAAGCAGCCCTCTAGACTAGATACACTCCGAAGCATGCGCCGTGTGCGCACGTATACAAGCATGCACAAACGCACGTAAACACACACATACACACTTCAGTTTGTTATAAAACACGAGGCATTTTCTCACATCATTTAAGACTACATTATTTTGTTTTGATTAGGCTTATTTCAAGAATATATCATAAGTTTCGAATAACAAATATTTTGGAACTAGCTTTGCACTCTTATTTCTGCACTCTTGGCTTCTTGCAAAGGGGACTTTAAAAAAAAAAAAMGTGAGGCTTATGTTGTATGTGTATAATAGGCCTACATTATAAAACAATTTTCGACAAAATAATATTACTTAACGTAGCCTAGATGTTTTTTATGGTTGTTCAGTAATGTTTTATGTGTAGGCCTAATTTGCTATAACAAAAAATTTTGGGACATTTTGGGATGCGTGCCAAGTGAAATAATGACTTGGCAATTTGGAAAAGGGAGCACTTAGGAATTATATTATTCTTCATATTTTCGGCTTCATCCTTGAATTTTGGATTTAGGCCATCACATTTATTTCACATTTATTTCACATTTATGCGGTGAGGTATTAGTTCATTAGTCCTATCCTACCGTGGGAGAGTCGGTTGGAAAAGGGCATTGAGGAATAAACCCAATTTTACGGGTGATGAAGAGACAGAGAGAGAGAGAGAGCTCATTAGCATACAGCTGAATAGTTACGCTACCCGCATGGGCTCGAGGGCACGCGTCCCAACAATAGGAGGCACGCTGCGGTTGAGTTGTAAAAAACACCGGGCTGGCAGGGCGGCACGCGCCACGGAGAATAGAACAAATCAAACTCGTAAGGCAAACAAAATATATTTACTTTGGTCGTGATTATTATTATTTTTTGTAAAGATATAGGCCTATACAGAATGCACAATGGGCCCTGTGTGCTCAATGTTAATGTGCCTACAAAGAAAGGGAGGGGGCCTGTAGTGTTATGATTTCAAAATAAAAATTGAATTTCGTGCCTGTAACATAAGCTATAACGAAATGGTCCTTTGGAGACTTTTGACGTTAGAGCTATACTGTCGTGTGCTTACAGATCCAATCAAATTAAACCACTTAACAAAACATTATTATGGTGTAGTCTTAAAGTTATGCACCAATTCCATAATGTGTTTATAACGAAATAATTCATTTTTTGTATTGCCTCTGGACCTTTTATATGCACGCGGAGAACACTGCGAACACATAAGAACGCTTAGGTCTATCCCTCGAGCCCAGCCAAAGGGGGTCAGGAAATGACCCTTTGGTGCATGCACGCGCACCCTGCCAATTAGGTGTAACACAATTAACRGTGAAATTGAGTGGGACCGGACCGATGGGAAACCGGGTGGGATGGAGGTTAGGGGTAGTAATTGAATTTCTGCTTTTCATTATAAAGTTTCAACTTTCTTTCCTGTCAATGACAACATTGGGGAAACAGTTGTGTGTACAGAAGTGCCAACCTCTCCTCCTCTTGCGCTACAAATACGTCAACGGATGCCTTGTCTTTTTAATAGTCGCTTGCTCCTTTGGTGGTCGTTCCGTCAGCCAGCCAGCCAGTCAGTCAGACAGTCAGCCAGCCAGCCAGTCAGACAGTCAGCATGGCGCAGCGCTGGACTTGTGGGTATTACAATCTGGATATCATTGTTGTTGAAGAGAGGAGGAGGGAGGAGAAGGGGGTGAATAGTGGGCGGTGTTTAGTCTTGATTGACAGTTTATGTAATGAGCAACGCAGCGCGAGTCTATAAATTGGGGGAGACGTCACTCCAAGTGTTCATTCACGAGTAATAAGACGAATGGTGAACAGAGATCCTCGAGCGCAGCGCAAAAGTTAACCACCAAAACAAGTCAATGGTGTGGCATCGTCCTACACGCTCACACACCGACGCTCACAACCACTGTGGAGTGCTGTACTGTCCTACTGTGGAGAGCGAGGGAGACAGCAGCTCGAGCACAAAGAGAGAGAGGTACAGATATTGGATGTTGATGTTAAACCTTCATCTCTTTGGATAACCTGGGGATTCTAAAACGGTTCKTTTTGGCGGTTTGGAACATCCCGCAAGGATTCTACAAAACGGAAAAACAACGAAGTGGAACTCGAAGAAGGATTTATATTTTGTTCTTTATTTTTTATATCCTATTTGCACCCCCCCCACACACACACACACTTTGGAATAGGGGGCTCTGGAATAAAGGGGATATATATTGGCGGGTGACGCGGCTGCCCAGAACAAGCGAGAAGGATGGCAGCTTGGTTGACGTTTATCATCGCATTCAGCACCGCGATACTGACACAGGTAAAGAGGAATCCGCTAGATACCCCGCAGGAGAATGGTCACTCAAAGTAGCCAATTCCAAGCAAAGGGTCTTTTGACTTTACCGTGTGCGTCATGGTGTTCTAAAACCATCTATTCTCTTCTTTTTAGGTATTTGGATCCGGGGTTTTTGAGCTCGATCTACATGAATTTACAAACAGCAAAGGATTTCTGGCGAATGGCAACTCTTGCAGGCTCAACTGCAGGACTTTCTTTCGCGTCTGTCTWAAAAACTACCAGGCTGTAGTGTCGCCAGGTGACTGTATCTTTGGGAGTGCCGTGACACCGGTCCTGGGGACCAACTCGTTTAGCGTGAAGAACGGAGGCACTATTAGCAGACCCATCCGACTGCCTTTCAACTTRGGATGGCCGGTAAGACAGATAGCCTAGATCTGGTCCATAGTATTAGTTTAATGTATGCCATGCCAAGGTKAATGTGTTGTTGTGTAGGCGGGCGGGCGGGCAGGAGAGTTGTGATTGGTTTGGAGAGAGAGCGCACCAGATATTGGTGATGAGATAAACCATCCCGGTAGCCTAATGCAAGAGCCATGTATTTAGAGAGTTAGAYCACGGAGGGTTCTGCATTATGATGTATATACATGACACTACAACATTCTATAACATTCGATAATCCATCATTAGGTAATGCTGCAGGCCTTTATACATCGGCAGATAGTGGARTGACACACGACCTTGTTTATTTCAAAATGCACCACACCACTTTAGGTTTTGGGTTCCCGAGTGGCGCAGCGGTCTAAGGCACTGTATCTCAGTGCTAGAGGCGTCACTACAGACCCTGGTTTGATTCCAGGCTGTATCACAACCGGCCGTGATTGGGAGTCCCATAGGYCGGCGCACAATTGGCCCAGCGTCGTCCGGGTTTGGCCGGGGTAGGCCGTCATAGTAAATACGAATTTGTTCTTAACTGACTTGCCTAGTTAAATAAAGGTAAAACATTGTTTTTGTTTTTAAATAAAGTTTACTAGGCCTATAACACCTTTGCCTCTGTATGACATACATTTTAGAATCGTAAATGATATAGCCATTCATAAACAGACCTACAGTTAGTTGAGTAAAGGTACCCACTGGGCACAGACGTCAGTCAATCCAACGTCTATTCCACGTTGTTTCAACGTAATYTCATTTCCGTGACGTGGAAACAACGTTGATTTAAACCAGTGTGTATTTAAATTGCGCTCCATTTAAAGTGAAATTATGCATGTCGTTAGACTTTTTTTTATATGMCCTTTTATGAAATGTGTTTTAAATCATATTTCTAACACCTGAATGCGTTGTGCTCTTAGGGATCGTTTTCAATGATAATTGAAGCCTGGTATTCACCTTCAGCGGATCTACCTGTAGGTAAGTCGATCTATTCAACGCCACTAGAGGGCACCCTTGATGCACATTTCACCAATAGGTCCCCCTTTAACTAACGCACCTTTTAATAAACACCTAAAAAGGTCAAACCTTATCAATAATCAGTATCTTCTCACTATTATAGATTCATTGCCTCCCAATAGTTCATTCGTTCCCTTTTACTSAGCCTTTGTTGCTCAACTGCAAAACACCTTTTTTCATTCTTGTGCTCCAACACAATGTGCCTTCCTGCGGTATATTTCTGGCGTGGGAACGAGTTGAGGGCTTTGGTGAGAACACACAGAGGCTGCCAAGAGTATGTGACTACGTCTTCCTGTATTTTACACCTTGCTCTGTTCCGCCCATTGGAAGCGGCATGGGAAGCTTTTCCCTGACAGAAAGGAAGAGGCCAATTCAATCTGACTTTATTCTCCATCTGAACCCTTATGGTTGTTATTATGTGAGTCGATAAGAAGACGTCTGCGTAAAGGGCCGGGCGGCTTGGCAGGCATTCGGCCCGACACATATTTAAATCAGGCCCAGGGAAAGGGGCACACATGATATTTCACATGGAATAGGATATTTCAATCATATGATATGAGATATGACACAAGATAAAATGCTCAATGTTAGAACAATGGACGATAGAGAATACCGTAACAGGTGTCCTTCGACCATGTTAATTATTTATATGGCCTAATGGAACATGTCTGTAATGTAGACTACTACATGTCTCTAACATGTCTGTAATGTAGACTACTACATGTCTCTAACATGTCTGTAATGTAGACTACTACA
>NW_019944766.1:37503-43016 GCF_002910315.2 Salvelinus sp. IW2-2015 | reverse complement strand
GTGTCTGAAGGGAAGGACAGAGAGAGAGAGAGAGAGAGCAGAGACAGAGACAGACAGAGAGAGAGAGACAGACAGGAGAACGAAGAGCGAGAAAAGAGAGAAGAGAAAGAGAGGAGGAGAAAGTGAGAGAGAGAAGAGAGAGAAAAGAGAGAAGAGAGAAGAGGATAGAGAAGAGACGAGACGAGAGAGGAGAGAGATGCGTAATTGAGAGAGAGAGGAGAGAGAGAGAGAAGAGAGAGAGAGAGCAGAGAGAGAGAGAGAGAGAGAGAGAGAGAGAGAGAGAGAGAGAGAAGAGGGGAGAGAGAAGAGAGAGAGAGAGAGAGAGAAGAGAGAGAGAAATACAAGGGGTTTATAGGAGAGGAGACTAAAATACACAGTGGTGTGGTTGTGTTGGTCCAGTTGTTATTACAAACAATGTTGAACCTTTAGTAAGTCTGCATTACGACATGTTAGAGAACATGTGTGTCTGCATATACAGACATGTAGAAGGACATGTAGGTCTATAATTAAGACATGTTTAAGAGACAGTATAGTAGTACTCTACATTACAGAACATGATTAAACGACATGGGTAGTAGTCTGCATATCACAGACAGTTGTTAGAGACATGTAGTAAGCTTACATTACAGACATGTAGAGACAAGTGTTAGTCAGTTCTATCATTAAAACCATGTTAGCGCATGGAGTAGTCTACATACAGACTGTTAGAGACATGTTATAAGTCTGCTTAAGACAATGTGTAGTCTTGCGATTAGCAGAACATTGTTAGGACATGGTAGTTTCAGTCTTTGGCATTAAGACGGTTAGAGACATGTTGTCCGCTTATGTCTAAGTATTACAGACACCTGTGTTTAGGAGACGATGTAGGTCAGTTCCTGCTGGTCCGGCATTACTGAGACATCGCTCTGAGAGCATGGTGTAGCTTCAACTCGTTATACGAGAAGAGGATGATTAGAGACTCCGGGGTCGCCGGTAGATAGTCTCTTCTGGTCATTTAAACTCTTACCCACCGACTGATTAGAGATGTGTGCTTCTCCGTGTGTGCAGCATTTGATGCAGCTGGTACTGGACTCAATCTTACTGGAGATAGCGGGGTGGAATTCATGCAGTGGGACTGTGGTTGGGTAGGTGTCCTGGAGGGCAGGGTAAGTCTATGCACCATGATGCGTTGTTGGCAGTACCTCACTGAACGCCTCTGCAGAACAACCTCTAGCGGTATGTGGCGCGGAAGCTAGCTTGCTCTGTACCAGGCGGTGGATACAGCCCGACAGGAGACTCGTCAAAGGGTTGATGCATTCTGTATAATCAGTTTGTTGAGTGTTTTTTGCGTTGGACAAACCGGAATTTCGTTCAGCCTCCTGAGGTGTGTAAGAGGCACTGATTCGCGCCTTCCTTCACCAGCGACTGTCTGTGTGGGTGGACCAATTTCACGTTTGAATTCGTTATTGTTGTTGACCGAGGGACTTTAAAACTGTCCAACGCTTCTCCACTATTGGTCCCATCGATGTGGATAGGGGGGCGCTCCCCTCTGCTTTGTTTCCTGAAGTCATCAATCATCTCCTTTGTTTTGTTGTACATTGAGTGTGAGGTTATTCGTTCCTGGGGACACCACACTCCGTGGGGCCTCACTTCCTCCCTGTAGGTCCGTCTCGTCGGTTGTTTTGGTAATCAAGACACCACTGTAGTGTCGTCTGCAAACTTGGCGATGATTGAGTTGAGGCGTGCATGGCCACGCACAGTCCGTAGGTGAAGACAGGCGAGTACAGGAGAGGACTGAAGCAACGCACCCTTGTGGAGCCCCACGTGTTGAGGATCAGCGGGGTGGAGATCGGTTGTTACCCTGGGCTGTGGGTTCTACCTACTCTCACCTAACCTGTGAGGGCGGCAAGCGCCGTACATGGTGTAAAGGTCCAAGAGACCGCTAGTTGCACAGGGGCGGGGTTCCCGAGACTGCTATTACCACAGAAAGTCTTTGGTGTAGTAAAATGCCCTGAAAGTTGCTGTAGTTCGATGAACAGCATTCTTTACGATAGGTATATCCCATCTCGAGTTGGTCAGCAGTCGATTGGGTTCAGTTGCAAGTGTGATTGGAGACCATTGAAGTTCGTCAACTGTGGACTTACCGGGGCGATGTTGCCTAGCGTTGAAGGTCCATAATAGATATTCATGGTGGAGGCCCCTCAAATTTTAGGGAGGTAGTTCTCCCTGTAATAAAGTCGTCGTCCATTGGTTTCTAAGAAACGAGTTTTAGGGCATGTTTGTACATTGGTCGGTATGTCATGATCTTCATGAGCAACCCTTGATCATTGATCGCGCAAAACTATCTCGTCATGTCTTCCTCTCCATGTCTGGAACTGTCTTCGTCTTGTTGCTCGTGTCTCCTTTTCGCTCCTGGGCCTGAAGTTAAAATTAATGTGTGGCCACGAAACTGTGTCCTGTCCAACTCACGTTCTGTTCGCTCGGCTGGTCTCCCCTTTTCAACTGGATGCATCGTCGTCTTGTTCTCTTCTCTTTTCCGAGCTACTCATAATCGTACTAAACATGCTACTCCAATCGGTTAGCCATTGGAAGGAATTAACAGTCAGATTAGATATTGTGCCTCCCCTCTTCCCTTCTTCTTGCTTCAGGAAGAGCTCTTTCTCTCTGTTCTCCGGATGCCTCTCTGCTGCTTGATCTGTCGGCGAGATCTAGTGTAAGCTGTATCAAGACTGATCGGTTAAGTCTCAAAATATTGTCGGCCTAGTTCGTCCTCTCTATGGTCTGTCTCGCTGCTCCTTTGGCAGCCTCTGTGTGTTCCTCGCAAGCCCTCAGATCTGCTGTCGTGTTTCCCTCCACGGCTGTCTACTCTGCTGCTCGCTCAGTCATGACTATTGCTACTCCCGCAGTGAAGCGTCACACTTGTGTTGGAGCTCACAGCATGTCCCGGATCAATTGGTCAAAAAAGGGTGTTTCTGTGTCAGCTTGGTCGGTCACTCCTAGGGTCGTCTGACGTAAAGGGAAGCAATTGGAATTCTCTCTATACTTGGAGGCTGTCTCCGCTAGATTCGGATAACTGCTTGATCTGATTCTCGTCTTCGTCAGTAACGTGTCCCTGGTGCTTAGCTGTGATCAACGTCTGCTTCTTCTGTACCCTTTTCTGGCGTGTTCGTTTTTGCTACTTAAATGCGTAGCGTTATGGTCTCAGTCGGTGGTATCCTTATGTTGTTGCTCATGGTTGCCCCTATCAAGTGGTGTCCTCGTCAGTGTCGCGTACTGAATATGATTCTCGAACTTACCTCTGATATCAGATGGCTATGCGTTCGTGCTCGTAATGCGTGATAACTCTCTAGGCTTCCCAGTTCTTATGCAGACTTCTGACTACTACCTGATCCCCTGTAATTGATGCCACAACGCATTCGGCTGTGTTTAGAAATATGACTTTAAAACAACATTTCTACAATGAGGCTATATAAAAAAAAGTGTCTAACTGACATGCATACTTCTCTACCTTAAAATGGTAGTCTATCTTGAGATCAATACCTACTCGTATGTGTCTTAGATTCATCGTTCGTTTCACCGTCACGTGATGTACTGAGTATTACGTTCGAACGAAGTTGGATATTAAATGTTGCGTATTGATCTTCTTGTCTATCGCTTCGTCGTGCCCGGTGGTCTGTACCTGTTCCGTCACCTAATTGTAGGTCTCTGTCTTTTCATTGTGCTACTGAGCTATATTGCCATTTACGATTCTATAAATGTATGTCATCTATACCTCGTAGAGGCAAAGGTGTTATTGGTCCCTCTAGCTAACTTTATTAAAAACAAAAGAACAATGTGTTCTACCTTTATGGTAACTAGTGCAAGCTCTGTACTAGTATGGAATTTGTAGCTTTAGTTCTAGTTGCGGCCTACTAACGCCAAACGCCCGGTACGAAGCTGGGCCCAATTTCGTTGCGCGTGCTATGGGAACTTTCCCAATTGCACGGCCGGTTGTGTATCAACATGCTGGACTCTAAGCCTAGCGGTTCTTGTTAGATGATTGGCTTCTATGCATGAGATACGTCGCCTTAGACCGCTGCGCCACTCTGGAACCAGAACTAAATGTGGTGTGGTGCATTTTGAAATACACAAGGTCGTGTGTCAATAGCACTATCTGCGAAGGATTATAAGGCCTGCAGAATTTACGCCCTCTAAGTTGATGGATTATCGGAATGTTATACTCGAGTGTTGTAGTG
This sequence comes from Salvelinus sp. IW2-2015, assembly GCF_002910315.2. Classification (NCBI taxonomy): domain Eukaryota; kingdom Metazoa; phylum Chordata; class Actinopteri; order Salmoniformes; family Salmonidae; genus Salvelinus; species Salvelinus sp. IW2-2015. The sequence goes on along the minus strand of NW_019944766.1, from coordinate 38,802 downwards.
GCATGTGATATCATTCCAGACACCAGCAACCCAGAGATGTTGATTAGTTTCTTTGCCATCCAGAGACAGCTGGGTGTAGGGACCGCCTGGTCTCAGAACGTTGAGAGCGGCCGACAGACAGAGATAAGGTATTCTTACCGGTACATCTGCAATGACAATTACTACGGAGAAAGTTGTTCCAAAATATGCACGCCAAGGGACGACCGTTTTGGCCACTACACCTGCGACCGTGATGGCCAGTTGTCCTGTCTGCCCGGCTGGAAGGGGGAATACTGCGAAGAACGTAAGCAAACCAATCGTTACCGAACCACAACCACACGGAACCACAACTCAACCCCCACTGACCTATCAGAGATAACTGGGGATTGATTGATTGGTTGATTCCCTCCATCCATGTCACACATGTCTTTTACCAATATGTTGGATATACAATCACCAAGTCTTCAATGATGACGTTTTTATTCTAGCATGCTTGGTTGGCCTATAGTTTTTTTTATGCACTTTGGCTGCTCTGTTTCTTCAACAAGTTTTTTAGAGCTTGAGGTGTTGGTACATCGTTTTTCAGTGAGCGAGTGAAAGGAGTAGCTGTAGCTTCCTTGTATATAGGTAGTCTGTGACCTCTGCTAAGAGGTTTGGTTCTTAAATGTGAGATGAGGTAGTGCACTTACCTTGCCACTGTAGGGTCACTGGTTCAAGCTTGCTTTGATTGTTCCTCCTCAATCGCTGCGTTGGTGGCAGCAGCGAGATGATGCCACGGTTTATCAGGCTTTTGTTGAAATCTTGTACTGATGCATTTGGGGCTGGCGAGAGAGACACAGATAGAGAGAGAGAGAGAGAGAGAGAGAGATACACAGATAGAGAGAGAGAGAGAGAGACACAGATAGAGAGAAAAAAAAACTAATCTGTTCTCTCTATGTTTTGGACCAGATTTGAATGACCTCCTACTAAAAGGAGAACAGCCAATTGGCTGTATAACTCATACTCATTACTAGTCAAGAGGTTGATGTGTTGTGCCTCTTTCACCAAAACAAATTACTCAAAGATTGCAGCGAAAACATTGTAAAAACATAATTGTTACCATGTGCCAGAGTCAGTTGGTAACTGCAGTGTGACAAGGGATCTGTCATCTTCATGACTTTTTGTCGGGTGTAGATCTATTCTGACTATGGCACCAAATCCTGATCAGGGGCTTCGATCACGTGACATACCCATCTATCGTCGTAGTATAGAAAGATCTCTCTCTCTCTCTCTCTCTCTCTCTCTCTCTCTCTCTCTCTCTCTCTCTCTCTCTCTCTCTCT
>NW_019944766.1:0-32729 GCF_002910315.2 Salvelinus sp. IW2-2015 | reverse complement strand
ACAGCGAAGAGAGAGAGACAGACAGAAGAGAGAGAGACAGAGCGAGAGAGAGACAGAAAGACAGAGAGACAGAGACAGATACAGAGAGAGACGATAGAAGAGAGAGAGAGAAATAAGGGGGATAGAGGGAGATAGAGAGAATTGTGTCTGGAAGGGAGAGAAATACGATTAAGATGTGTTTCTTACAGAAAGTGAGTGAGAGGAAAGAGAAAGACTGTTTTAGAGTTATAGAGAGAGAGGGGTAGAAAATGAGAGAAAGAAAGAAAGAAATAGAGAGAGAGAGTAGAATACATCCCACTGGTGACATGCATGGAATATTGGAGCAGAAATACACACACACACACACACACACACACACACACACAACACACACACACACACACACACACACACACACACACACACACACACACACACACACACACACACACACACACACACACACACACACACACACACACACACACACACACACACACACACAATTCCGGTCGCTTACACATTTTTCATAATTTGAGTATTACTTACACACACTCTCCAGGTCTGGAGCAGTTTCCATTCCTTCACTGCCCCACCCCAGGCAGATGGCTGTAACAACGAGATCAGCAGATATCCAGGGTTAGTTATAGAGTAGGTAATAGGGGTTAGTTATAGTGTAGGGTTAGTTTTATAGTATAGGTTATTAGGGGTTAGTTATAGAGTAGGGGATAGTGGTTAGTTATACAGTAGTAATAGGGGTTAGTTATACAGTAGGTAATAGGGGTTAGTTATAGAGTAGGGGATGTGGTTAGTTTATAGTGTAGGGGTTAGTTATAGTATAGGTTATAGGGGTTAGTTATAGAGTAGGGGATAGTGGTTAGTTATACAGTAGGTAATAGGGGTTAGTTTATACAGTAGGTAATAGGGGTTTAGTTATAGAGTAGGGGATAGTGGTTAGTTTTAGAGTAGGGATAGTGGTTTAGTTATAGAGTAGGTAATAGGGGTTAGTTATAGAGTAGGTAATAGGGTTAGTTATACAGGTAATGGGTTAGTATCTAGGGGTTAAGTTAGGGTAGGTATAGGTTAGTAGAGTAGATTATAGGGGTTAGTTATAGAGTAGGTAATAGGGGTTAGTTATAGAGTAGGGGATAGTGGTTAGTTATAGAGTAGGGGATAGTGGTTAGTTTTATGAGTAGGTAATAGGGGTTAGTTATAGAGTAATATTATAGGGGTTAGTTATAGAGTAGATTATAGGGGTTAGTTAAGAGTAGGGGATAGTGGTTAGTTATAGAGTAGGTAATAGGGGTTAGTTATAGAGTATATTATAGGGGTTAGTTATAGAGTAGATTTATGGGGTTAGTTATAGAGTAGGGGATAGTGGTTAGTTATAGAGTAGGTATAGGGGGTTAGTTTAGAAGTAGGGGATAGTGGTTAGTTATAGAGTAGGTATAGGGGTAGTTATAGAGTAGGGGATCAGTGGTTAGTTATAGAGTAGGTAATAGGGGTTAGTTATAGAGTAGGGGATAGTGGTTAGTTAGAGTGTAGGTTATAGGGGTTAGTTATAGAGTAGGTAATAGGGGTTAGTTATAGTGTAGGTTATAGGGGTTTAGTTAGAGTGTAGGTTATAGGGGTTAGGTATAGTGTAGGGGTTAGTTTATAGTGTAGGTTATAAGGGGTTCGTTATAGTGTAGGGGTTAGTTATAGTGTCAAGGTTTATAGTGGTTAATTATAGTGTAGGTAATTAGGGGTTAGTTATAGTGTAGGTTATAGGGGTTAGTTATAATGTAGGTTATAGGGGTTAGTTATAGTGTAGATTATAGGGGTTAGTTATAGTGTAGGTAATAGTGGTTAGTTATAGTGTAGGTTTATAGGGGTTAGTTATAGTAGTAGGGGTTAGTTATAGTGTAGGTAATAGGGGTTAGTTATAGTGTAGGTTATGGGGTTGTTATAATGTAGTTATAGGGGTTAGTTATAGTGTAGATTATAGGGGTTAGTTATAGTGTAGGTAATAGTGGTTAGTTATAGAGTAGGTAATAGTGGGTTAGTTATAGAGTAGGGGTTAGTTATAGTGTAGATTATAGGGGTAGTTATAATGTAGGTAATAGTGGTTAGTTATAGAGTAGGGGTTAGTTATAGTGTAGGTTATAGGGGTTAGTTATAGAGTAGGGGGTAGTGGTTAGTTTTAACAGTAGGTAATAGGGGTTAGTTATAGTGTAGGGGTTAGTTATAGAGTAGGGGGATAGTGGTTAGTTATACAGTAGGTAATAGGGGTAGTTATATAGTAGGGGTTAGTTATAGTGTAGGTTATAGGGTTAGTTATAGTGTAGTTTATAGGGGTTAGTTATAGTGTAAGGGGTTAGTTATAGTGTAGGTTATAGGGTTAGTTATAGTGTAGGGGTTAGTTATAGTGTAGGTTATAGTGGTTAATTATAGTGTAGGTATAGGTGTTAGTTATAGTGTAGGTTATAGGGGTTAGTTATAAAGTAGGTTATAGGGTTAGTTTATAGAGTAGGGGTTAGTTATAGTGGTAATATAGGGGTTAGTTATAGTGTAGGTAATAGTGGTTAGTTATATGAGTAGTAATAGTGGTTAGTTATAGAGTAGGGGTAGTTATATGTGTAAGGTATAGGGTTTAGTTATAGTGTAGGTAACTAGTGGTTTAGTTATAAGAGTAGGGTTTAGTATAGTGTAGGTTTAATAGGGGTTAGTTTTAGTGTGGTAATATGGTTAGTTATAGAGTAGGGGTTAGTTATGAAGTGTAGATTTATAGGTAGTTATACCGGTGTAGGTTAATGTGGTTAGATTATAGAGTAGGGGTTAGTTATATGTGTAGATTATAGGGTTAGTTATAGTGTAGAATTATAGGGGTTTAGTTATAGTGTACGGTAATAGTGTTAGTTATAGAGTAGGGGTTAGTTATAGTGTAGGTTTTATAGGTGTTGTTAGGTTTTAGTTTATGTGTAGGTTATAGTTGGTTATGTTATTAGTGTCAGTGAGTAGTATAAGGGGTTTAGGTTGTATTATAGTGTACGGTTATAAGGGGTTCAGTTTAGTGTAGTTGGGGTATAGTTATAGTGTACGGTTATAGGGGTTCGTTTATAGATGTAGGGTTATATCAGGGTTATGGGTTTATAGTGTAGATGTATAGGGTTAGTTGATGTTAGTAATGTGGTTAGTATAGTGTGTTAGTGGTTTATAGAGTAAGGGGTTAGTTTATAGTGTAGAGTTATAGGGGTTAGTTTCTGTGTAGTTAGTGTATTATAGTGAGTTATATGGGGTTGAAGTAGTAGGGTTAGTTATGTGAGGTAATAGTGTTAGTTATTAGTGTAGGTAATAAGTGGTTAGTTATTAGAGTAGGGTTAGTTATAGTCGTAGGTTCATAGTGTTAGTTTATAGTTGTAGGTTAAGTGTTAGTTATAGTGTAGGTTATAGGGTTGGTTATAGTGTAGAATTATAGGGTTTTAGTTATAGTGTAGTAATAGTGGTTAGTTTATGTTAGGTATTGTGGCTTGTTATAGCGTAGGGGTTAGTTATAAGCGTAGGTTATATGGATTAGTTATAGCTGTAGGTTATTAGTGGTATATTATAGTGTAGGTTTAAGGGAGTTAGGTTATACAGGTATGATGTTGTATTACGTAGGGGTAGTATAGTGGGTTATAATGTGGTTAGTTATAGGTGGATAGGGTTAATAGTAGGTTTGTAGTTATAGAGTAGGGGTTAGTTATAATGGGTAGGTTCGGTTTAATAGGGGTATTATGTTAATTAAGGGTTAGTTTATAAGTGGTCTGGGAGTTAGTATTATATGGTGTAGTGTAAGGTTATAGTGGTAGTGGTGTGAGGTATAGGGAGTTAGTTTAATGCTAGGGTTATAGTGGTTTAGTTATACGGTAGGTAATAGGGGTTAGTTTAGTGTGATATGCGGGTTTAGTGGGGGGTTATGTTTTTTGTTAAGGGTTAGTATAAGATGATTAAGGGGTAGTTAAGTTAGGTAGCAGTAGGTTATATAGAGTTAGGGTTAGTAGGTTAGGTATAGGGGTTAGTTATAATGTAGGTTATAGGGTTAGTTATCATGTAGATTGGGTAGTTATAGTGTTAGTAATTACAAGGGTTAGTTAAGTGTAGGTCTAGGGTTAGTTTATACGGGTTAATGCGTTATTAGGTGTTATTGTAGTTATAGTGTGGTTTATAGGGGTTGTAGTTATAGTGTAGGTAATAGGGTTTATTATAGTGTGATATCAGGGGTTAGTTATAGTGTAGTTATAGGGTTAGTTATAGTGTAGGTAAGGGGTTGTAGTTATTATGGTAGTTATGTATTATGGGGTTAGTTATAGTGTAGGTAAATAGTGGTATAGTTATAGAGTAGGGGTAGTTATAGTTAGGTTATAGGGTTAGTTATAATGTGGTTTATAGGGGTTAGATTTATAGTGTAGATTATAGGGGTTAGTTATCAGTTGTAGAATTATAGGGGTTAGTTATAGTGTAGGATTATAGGGTTAGTTGTTATAGTGTAGGTTTATAGGGGTTAGTTATAGTGGTAGTTATAGGGGTTAGTTATAGTCTCTCTCTCTCTCTCTCTCTCTCTCTCTCTCTCTCTGTCTCTCTCTGTCTCTCTCTCTCTCTGTCTCTCTCTGTCTCTGTCTCTCTGTCTCTGTCTCTCTCTCATCCCGCTGAAGCAGCAACTCATCCCTGTTGTTGGGAACATGAGAAAAGAGAGAGCCATTTGAACTAGATGTGTTGTTTACAGGACCTAAAGTCTTATTGACTACAGTGGCACACTTCCTCTGTTTGTGGATATAGTATAGTAATTACCAGAATGGGTTTGTGTGGAAATTCATTGTATAGTTTGGTACTGTGGACTGTGTGGTCATTAAAGGATGGTCAAGACGTTATGGTCAGTCGGTCTATGCATTCGAAAAAAGTATGAATTGACTCTATCTGGATATTTTTCTACAGGGTTTTTTCTGCGTTAAGGGATAAGTTGGTCCATGTAGTTATAAACTATTACTCAGGTTGTCTGCTAAATGTTTTACAACGTGGTTGGTTATAGCTATGCTTAATCACTCAACCAATCAATCAATTCATCACACAGTTAGTCAATCAATGATGTATAGATAAAAGGTGTGGTATAGATGAAGAAATGTTTTTCCTGAATTTACCCTTCCTGTGTCTCCAGGTGCAGAGAAGGTTGGCAGGGTCRGTTCTGTGATGAGTGTAAGAAGTACCCAGCTTGTAAGCATGGCACCTGCCAACAGCCTTGGCAGTGTAACTGTAAGGAAGGCTGGGGAGGGCTCTTCTGTGACCAGGGTAAGAACACATCTTCATCATCACCATCACCATCACCATCACCACCACCATTGTAGTTGCACAGAGAAAGGGGCAATCTGACTGTAACATATAAGAAAATATCTGCATTTTTTTTTTTTATGATTAAAATACTGACCCTAAAATAATCACAAAAAAATAAAGAAGGCCCTCTCACTTATGATCTTATCAGGATTTTCTAGTCGAAAGGATGTTAGTTGACACGTCTGTTTGACTGAAGGATCTAACAGAGTACCGAATGTGTCCACGTACACACAGCAGTGTTCTGGAATATTAGAACGTTGGCTTTCATACTTTTAGAATTCTCAGCACAGCTCAAACAAGTTCTCCAGCTGTCAACACATTCAACTTAATACGGGCTATTGTGTCTCAGAGTCTGTGAACTATGATTTATACTTTTAGTAGTTGACCTTATATACATTATGTACGTATATATATTACCCAATATTTTACCTTTATTCGACCTTTGACCCCTCTGTTCCTCCCRTCRCAGACRTGAACTTCTGCACGCACCACCGACCGTGTGTGAACGGGGCGACCTGTATGAACACGGGCCAGGGCAGCTTCACCTGTACCTGTCCCCCTGGGTTCACTGGGMTKAACTGTGAGCTGGAGCTGCAGGAATGTGACAGCAACCCCTGCAGGTACGGAGGACTCTGCACGGTGAGTAGTGAGCCCCTCAGGAGTCGCTGGATCACCATGTTAGAAGGAACAGTAGTAGTAGTAGTAGCTACAGATGTTGGATCTTAATTTGAGCCAGTTTTCTACAGCAGGAAAATAATCCTGCAGCAACAGGAAATGTTCATTATTATGTGGATTATGAATAATGGGATTTTTTTGTAGGGATTGATACATTTTTTGTTTGGGCAAATCAAGTCTGACATTTCAAATTGGAACTTCGGAAGCCTTTTTGAAACACTCAATGGTTTGGCCCGATGGAATTTCCTTGTCCCATCGCGCTCTAGCGACTTCTTGTGGCGGCCCGGGCGCCTGCAAGCTGACTACGGTCACCAGCTTGACGGTGTTTCCTCAGACACATTGGTGCAGCTGGCTTCCGGGTTAAGCAGGCAATGCAGCTTGTTTCAGGGGATGCATGGCTCTCGACCTTCGACTCTCCTGAAAAATACACATCAACATTGCATTTCCTACTGTGAAGGAAAATTCTCAGCATCAAAAGAGTGTTCAAATTAAGATCCTACATCTGTAGATGGACAGGTTATAAGACACATCCCCTGTAGGAACGGAGTACTCCACATGGTCAGTTTGTAGTAGTAGTACTAGTAGTAGTAATAGTAGTAGTAGTATTAGTAGTAGAACTAGTAGTAGTAGTGGTAGTAGTACGAGTAGTACGAGTAGTACGAGTAGTACTAGTGCTAGTAGCAATAGTAGCAGTAGTAGCAGTAGTAGTAGTAGTAGTAGCAGTAGTAGTAGTAGCAGTAGTAGTAGCAGTAGTAGTAGTAGTAGCAGTAGTAGTAGTAGTAGTAGTAGTAGGAAGCGGTAGTAGTAGTAGCAGTAGTATACTAGTAGTACGAGTAGTACTAGTGGTAGTAGCAATAGTAGCAGTAGCAGCAGTAGCAGTAGTAGTAGTAGTAATATCAGTAGTAGTAGTAGCTAGATGGACAGGTTATAAGACAGTTGTAGCAGTAGTAGCAGTAGAAGCAGTGGTAGTAGCTGTAGTAGTAGTAGTAGTAATATCAGTAGTAGTAGTAGCAGTAGTAGTAGTAGTAGCAGTAGTAGTAGTAGCAGTAGTAGTAGTAGTAGTACCAGAGTAGTAGCTAGAGTGACAGTGAGAAGTGTGTAGAGAGTTAGTAGCAGTGAGTAAGGTGAGGGTAGAGTAACAAGTAGTAGTAGATATCAGTAAGCGTAGCAGTAGTAGTAGCGAGTAGTAGTAGTAGATAGCAGTAGTAGTAGTAGTAGTAAGTAGAGTATAGTAGTAGTAGTAGCAGCAGTAGTAGTAGTAGTAGTAGTAGTGGTAGTAGTAGTAGTAGTAGTAAGTAGCAGTAGTAGTAGTAGTAGTAGCAGCAGTCAGTAGTAGTAGTAGCAGTTAGGTGAGTAGTAGTAGTAGTAGTGAGTAGTATCAGTAGTAGTAGTAGTAGAGTAGTAGTGGTAGTAGTAGTATAGCTAGATGGACAGATTATAAGAGAGTTAGTATAGTATGTAGAGTAGTGATGAGTAGTAGTAGGTCAGTAGTAGTAGTAGCAGTAGTAAGTAGTAGCAGTAGTAGTAGTAGTAGTAGTATCAGTAGTAGCAGCAGCAGTAGTAGTAGTAGTAGTAGTAGTAGTATCAGTAGTAGCTAGATGGACAGGTTATAAGAGAGTTGTAGCAGTAGTAGTGGTAGTCGTAGTAGTAGTAGTAGTATAGTATAGTAGTAGTAGTAGCTAGATGGACAGGTTATAAGAGAGTTGTAGCAGTGGATCTCAGGAGTCACTAGATACCAGACTAGTAGACTCTCGCTGGCTCTATTTGAATGCTGCTTAATAAATACTGCATCCCCTTCTTCCCTTTACTAGAAAGGCACCATATTGACAAATTCCAACGTCGTCTGTTAGATCTGAAATCCTTTCCTTCTCGCTCTCTCTCTCCTCCACCAGAACCTGGATGTTGGCTACAGGTGTTCGTGTCTGCAAGGTTTCGAGGGTTCCCACTGTGAACACAGCCTGCTGACGTGTGCAGACTCCCCTTGCTTCCACAGCGGACAGTGCCATCAGAAGGAACAACGGTCGCAGCTACACCTGCGAGTGTCCTCCCGGATACACCGGACTCAATTGTGAGAAAAGAGTGGACAAGTGCACGTCCTTCCCTGCGCCAACGGTAGGCTACACCACTTTCCCCTCTTCTTTACCCCCCTCAAGTCCGGTTCTCACTTTCCCTCTCTTCTTTACCCCCCTCAAGTTCGGTTCTCACTGCTCCCCTTTCCCCCTCTTCCCCTCTTCCCCCCTCTCTCCTCTTCCCTCCTCTTCCCCCTCCTCTCTCCTCCCTCTCTTTCCCTGAATTCCTCAGGCAGGTTGAAAGTGTGGGAAGAGCCTGTACTCTCTCTCTCCCTGAATTCCCCTGGGGTTCGGTAGGCTGGAAGTGTTATGGAACAACAGGAATCTGTGGGAACTGTGTGTCTATTGTCCTGGATGTAAACATGTGGTCGCTTCTTGCCAGCTTCCAGGAATGTCACCCAACACTGCAGGGTTGAGCTCAATTACATTTTAATTGCAGTCAATTCAGAAAGTAAATTCCAATTAAATATTTTCCTCATTGAAAAGCATTGAAGAAAATTGCAATTGGAATTGGAATGTCAGTGTACTTCCTGAATTGACAAAATGTTAAATCGAATTGACCCCAAACCTGCAACACTGTACTGTTAGCTGTACTATTAGCTTTACTATTAGCTTACTGTTGGCTTTACTGTTAGCTTTACTGTTAGCTTTACTGTTAGCATTACTGTTAGCTATACTGTTAGCTTTACTGTTAGCTTTACTGTTAGCTTTAATGTTAGCTTTAATGTAGCTTTACTGTTAGCATTACTGTTAGCTATACTGTTAGCTTTACTGTTAGCTTTACTGTTAGCTTTATATTGGCTTATTGGCTTTACTATTGGCTTACTGTTAGCTTTACTATTGCTTTACTGTTAGCTTTACTGTTAGCTGTACTGTTAGCTGTACTGTTAGCTGTACTATTGGCTTTACTGTTAACATTACTGTTAGCTACTATTGCTTATGTTAGCATTACTGTTAGCTTTACTATTGGCTTACGTTAGCATTACTGTTAGCTTTACTATTGGCTTTACTGTAGCATTACTGTTAGCTTTAACTATGGCTTACTGTTCGCTATACTATTGCTTTACTATTAACATTACTGTTAGCTTTACTATTGGCTTTACTGTTAGCATTACTGTAGGCTTTACTATTGGCTTTACTGTTAGCATTACTGTTAGCTTTACTATTGGCTTTACTGTTCGCTATACTATTGGCTTTACTGTGGCTTTACTGTGACACAAATAAAATATCACAATCACATCCACATTGGCCTGTGTTCAGGGTTTTGGGTCAGATCGACCTTTTGGATAAGCACATTGGCCTGTGTTTAGGTTTTGGGTCAGATCGACCTTTTGGATAAGCACATGGGCTGTGTTTAGGGTTGGGGTCAGATCGACCTTTTAGATAAGCACATTGGCCTGTGTAGGGTTTTGTGTCAGGTCGACCTTTTGGATAAGCATTCCAGCTCGTATGGTGGTTTAGTGATGAAGGGGATGGTATGATTTGTTCTTCTGCTCCATGTGGTGGTTACTGAGACTCACATTGTAGTGTGACGATTGGAGATGTGGAAGCAATAGCGACAATTCCACCTAGCCTATCAGAGGGCAAGATAGACAATTACAATATTGTTTAAGCTTATCAAATCTCCACAAGCGTCTAGGGGTTGTTTCTGGACAGGTCCTATAATGGCATACCTGTGTGTGCTCTCCCCCATGCGTAAGACCCTGACCTCTGAACCCTAACCCCTGAACAATAACCCCTGAACTCTAACCCCTGAACCTAGCCCTGAACCCTAACCCCTGAACTCTAACCCCTGAACTCTAAACCCTGAACCCTAACCCCTGAACTCTGACCCTAACCCTTAAGCCCTAAACCCTAAACCCTGAACCCAACCCTGAACTCTAACCCCTGAACCCTAAACCCTGAACCCTAACCCCTGAACTCTGACCCCTGAACACTAACCCTTAAGCCCTAAACCCTGAACCCTCACCCCTGAACTCTCACCCCTGAACCCTAACCCCTGAACTCCGACCCCTGAACCCTAACCCCTGAACCCTAAACCCCTGAACCCCTGTGTCTCTCTCTCCAGGTGGTCTGTGTTGATCCATGGTGGCGTGCGTCTGTGTAGCTGTCGCTCCGGTTTCACAGGCCAGCGCTGCGAGATCAAATCAACGAGTGTGCCGGTAACCCCTGCACAACGGAGGGACCTGCCTGGACCGCATCAACGACTACACCTGTGCCTGCCCCCCGGGGTTCGCCGGACGAAACTGCGACCGCAGCCTGGACGAGTGCTCCATGCGCCCCTGTCTRAACGGAGGACTCTGCACCGGGGAAGGGGGGCCGGGGAAATCCCCCACCACCTGTATCTGTCCCGCCGGCTTCACTGGACCCCGCTGTCAGTTCTTTGCAGTGACCCTGCCAGTCGGTGGTGAGAGGATCAACGGAGAGAGCCAAGATGGCTTCCAGTGGGCGGCAGTTTCCCTGGCTGTAGGGCTGGTTGCGTTTCTGGTGCTGCTATGCATGGTGGGGCTGGCTCTAAGACACATCCACAGGCAGATGGGCAGGGACAGAGGAGACCGGGAGACCATGAACAACCTATCAGACGTACAGAAGGATAACCTTATCCCCGCCTCCCAGCTGAAGAACACCAATCAGAAGGTGGTACTGGAGGTAGACTGCGAATCAGAGAAGTCAAATTTTATCCACAAGAACTATCACTTGGACTATAGTAACGCAAAGTTGAAGGAGTTCAAGGATGATAAGTCGCAAGAGGATAAAAGACTAAATCACATCTACGACAAGTGTTTAGAAGAGAAAATACCGATGAGTGGAATGTACAGGTAAAAGAATGTACATGTTTCTATAAATTAAGGTTTCTATCTTGTTCTACAAACATGGCGATATACCTTGAGACCTATGGCTAGGCTACTTATAGCGCTTGGTATCATTTCTACACTAACACTCCAGGAAACTGTTTCCGTACATGTGTGAAAGTTGAAAGGTCATGCGTTCTGGATATTATTTCTATAGGCTATAAATCTGTTCTGTTTACTGTGAGAGGGAAAAACTGTCTTTTTTTAAGTCACACCAGGACCTGAATACAATGGTTTAAACCCTGCCGCTACTCTCCCCCCCTGTAACGTAGACGCTGGGAGTCGAGAAGCAGTTTAATATCACAAAGAACATGGAACGATACAACATAGGAGTAGCATCTAGATATGAACAAACAGAAACAATACTGCCTGGGGAAGGAACCTAAGGGAGGGGCCAGATAAAGGGGAGGTAATGGAGTCTAGGTGTGTTTAATGATGAAGCTCAGGTGTGCGTAATGATGATGCCAGGTGCGCGTAATGATGATGCCAGGTGCGCGTAATGATGATGCCAGGTGCYCGTAATGATGATTGCCAGGACCGGTGGTTAGTATCCCGGRGACATCGAACGCCGGAGGGAAGGAGCGGGAGTAGACGTGACAACCCCATACAGATGTAGGATCTTAATTTGATCACTCTTATGTTGCTGAGAATTGCAGGGAATGCAAACTTGTAGTCTATTTGAGTTTGTCACTTCCACTTTGACATTTCAGACTTGACCTCAACAACAAAAATGTCCATTATTCATAATCCACATAATAATCCACATTTCCTGTCGCTGCAGGATTATTTTCCTGCTGTAGCAAACTGGCTCAAATTAAGATCCTACATCTGTACCCATACTGTATACACACGTACACCTCCAGGTACACACACACACACACACACAAACACACACACACACACACACACACACACACACACACACTCTTGATCCGATCCCACACGGGACCCGAAGGATAAACAGCCAAGTCCGAAGCCCAATCATAACCCCCAATCCACCCACATGCATCCACATCAAGCCCCTATACAGCAGGATCCTAATGATTTCAAAATGCTCTTTTAATCTCACAAAGACCACTAACAACAGACCCAACCAACAGGCTCCTTGGAAAAAGGCAGTTAACTGCTCATTTGGTTGAAAATTATTTAATGTCATTTTTGCAACATTAAATACAAGCTTAATCATGTGGACAAGTATCCTGCCTCTATTGTGTTTTGGAGAAAATGGGGGTCATGTTAGCAGTAACTGTATAAAGTTACTGTGAAACCAAGGTAAATAGAAGTCATTTTTCTCAGTTCCACGCTATGAGCAGTTACTGGTCAGAATACTGGGCTTCATTTTCACACAGTTTACTGAGCCATACTTCACCCCCATCAGTAGGCTACACACACGCACGCACACACACACACACAGAGACAGACACAGTTTAGCCAAATGCTTCTACTTTGTGTCGTTAAGGTAGGCTAACAGTGTGTGTTGACTCGTGTGTCGTTAAGGTAGGCTAACAGTGTGTGTTGACTCCTGTGTCGTTAAGGTAGGGCTAGACAGTGTGTGTTGACTCGTGTGTCGTTAAGGTAGGCTAACAGTGTGTGTTGACTCGTGTGTCGTTAAGTAGGCTAACAGTGTGTGTTGACTCGTGTGTCGTTAAGGTAGGCTCAAATGTGTGTTGACTCCTGTGTCGTTAAGGTAGGCTAACAGTGTGTGTTGACTCGTGTGTCGTTAAGGTAGGCTAACAGTGTGTGTTGACTCCTGTGTCGTTAAGGTAGGCTAACAGTGTTGTGTTGACTCGTGTGTCGTTAAGGTAGGCTAACAGTGTGTGTTGACTCGTGTGTCGTTAAGGTAGCTAACAGTGTGTGTTGACTCGTGTGTCGTTAAGGTAGGCTAACAGTGTGTTGTTGACTGTGTGTCGTTTAAGGTAGGCTAACAGTGTGTGTTGACTCGTGTGTCGTTAAGGTAGGCTAACAGTGTGTGTTGACTCGTGTGTCGTTAAGGTAGGCTAACAGTGTGTGATGACTTGTGTGTTTTGCAGTGAAACGGAGGAGTGTAGGATATCAACGATATGTTCCCCTCGAGARTCTCAGATCTACCAGTCTGTCTTTGTTATAGGAGAAGAGAAGAGGGAGTGCGTCATAGCAACAGAGGTAAGACAAGAAAAATAAAACAGCTACAAAAAAAGTTCTTATCTGAAGTATTTCATGTCACTCTTATAGTATCAATGATATTTATGGTTGGTGATGTTTCGTTTATTTATTTTTTACACACATTGTACTACATATTATTTTATTTTTTAAAAAGCCAGAGCAAGATCCTGTAGGCATATATAGCAGGGATTTCAGAAAGCATTCACACCCCTTGACATTTTCCACGTTGTGTTGTCTTACAGCCTGATTTTAAAATGGATTAAATTGAGATTTGCTGTCACTGGCCTACACACCTTAATGTCAAAGTGGAATTATGTTTTTCCAAATTAATAAAAAATTATAAGATTAAATGTTTTAAGTCGGTAAATATTCAACCCCTTTGTTATGGCAAGCCTAAATAAGTTCAGGAGTAAACATTTGGTTAACAAGTCACATAAGTTGCATGGACGGTGTGTAATAGTGTTTAACATGATTTTTGAATGACTGCCTCATCTCTGTACCCACACATACAATTATCTGTAAGGTCCCTCAGTCGAGCAGTGAATTTCAAATACTGATTCAACCACAAAGACCAGGGAGGTTTTCCAATGTCTCGCAAAGAAAAGCACGTATTGGTTGATGGGAAGAAGAAAAAAAAGCAGACATTGAATATCACTTTGAGTATGGTGAAGTTATTAATTACACTTTGAATGGTGTATCAATACACCTAGTCACTACAAAGATACAGGCGTCCTTCCTAACTCAGTTGCCGGAGAGGAAGGAAACCGCTCAGGGATTTCACCATGAGGCCAACAGTGACTTGAAAACAGTTACAGAGTTTAATAGCTGTGATAGGAGAAAACTGAGGATGGATCAACAATATTGTAGTTACTCCACAATACGAACCTAAATGACAGAGTGAAAAGAAGGAAGCCTGTACAGAATACAAATATTCCAAAACATGCATCCTGTTTTCCACAAGGTAGYCACTAAAGTAATACTGCAAAAAATGTGGCAAAGCAATTCACTTTTTGTCCTTAATACAAAGTGTTATGTTTGGGGCAAATCCAATAGAACACATTACTGAGTAACAATATCCATATGTCCAAGCATAGTGGGGGCTGCATCATGTTATGGGTTTGCTTGTAATCGTTAACGACTGGGGAGTTTTTCAGGATAAAAAAAAAAACTCATGGCACAGGAAAAATCCTAATGGAAAACCTGGTTCACTCTGCTTTCCACCAGACACTATYAGATTAACTCGGCCACTCAGGAACATTCACTGTCTTCTTGGTAAGCAACTCCACTGTAGATTTGACCTTGTGTTTTAGGTTATTGTCCTGCTGTCAGGTGTCAGGTGTCAGGTGAAGTTTTGACTTAAATCTACTTGAAAATCTATGGCAAGACCTGAAAATTGTTGTCTAGCAATGATCAACAACCAATTTGACAGAGCTTGAAGAATTATGAAAAGAATAACAGGCAAATATTTCTGTATTTACTTTTTTTTTCTTCAAAAAACATGTTTTCACTTTGTCATTGTGGGGTATTGTGTGTAGATGGGTGAGATTTTCGTTTTTTTTAAAACCCTTATTTTATCAGGTAAGTTGACTGAGAAAACATTCTCATTTACAGCAACGACCTGAGAAATAGTTACAGGGGAGAGGAGGGGGGATGAATGAGGCAATTGGAAGCTGGGGATGATTAGTTGGCCATGATGGTATGAGGGTCAGATTGTGAATTTAGTCAGAACACCGGGGTTAACATCCGAAAGACGGCACCCTACAGTGACAAAAAATACCAATTTAATCCATTTTGAATTCAGGCTGTAACACAACAAAATGTGGAATAAGTCAAGGGGTGTGAATACTTTCTGATAGGACTGTCTGCCAAGTCAGTATAGATGGAGTAATCTTATAATGCTCTCTCTAAACTACAAAAGGGTACCAAATCACTATTCTTCAAACTGACAATTTGATGGTCTAAGGAAGGGGATTACGTTTTTGTTCAAGTACAGGAATATAGTTTTGATACCTTTATAAGCTTTACTGTGTCTCTCAAACCCTATGTCTTAAAGGCCCAGTGCAGTCAAAAACGTGATTTCTCTATGTTTTATYTATATTTCCACACTATGAGTTTGGAATAATACTGTGAAATTATGAAAATTATGATACTACTCTTTTAGTGTAAGAGCTGTTTGAAAAGGCCACCGAAAATTTCWGCTTGTTTCAGTGGGATGAAGTTTTGGCCTGCCTGGTGACATCATCAGGCGGTGAACTAGTTAATAGACCAATAAGATTTTTTTTTAAAGTTCCAAACCTCTCTGCCAATAAGAGCTCATTGTTTTCTCTGTTTCCACTCAGACCACTCCCAGACAATTCTAGCTCAGTTCTTGCTTGAGAAATTTCTCTTCGCTAAAATGCAATTTTTTTATTTATTTTTGACCATTTTAATTGAAAACAATCACAGTAAGGTACTTAATTATTACACAGAAATTATTTTTGATATTGAGATAAAAATTGCTGCATTATTGGACTTTTAACACCGAGGTGCTGAGTGGAATTGAGGGAGGATGTTGCCAAGCAAAACACAATGGCGATAGTATACCAGCAAGAATAGARGACCTCACTTTTGTGATTGGCTTATATGAGTGGTATTATCTTGGGATATGTGTGCAGTTTCCCAGTTCATAGAGAAAAGGGGAATGAGGGCTCACTGCTTACCTCTCATCTGTTCTTCTTCTCTTCCTCCCAGGTATAAAGCTGTGTGAGCTAGAAAAGCGAGGGAGCAAGAAAGGCGGAGGAGAAAGGCAATCAAAGGCAGAAAATATTTTTCTGGATTGTTTACAAAAAACCTGAGGAGAGACTGAAGATCTGTTTCTGATGTCACTGCTGCTCTGGAGCACTTGAGAGACGGGACCATAGAGAAAAACAGAGAGACAGAGAGGAGAGCGAATCTCTCCTCTGTGAAAAATGAAAAAATGAACACTCTAGACTGAACTTTACTGAACTTTAACATTGACCAAGTGTTTGTATACAAAACGTGTACAGTTCACAGTCATGCACCTATTAACTTTCCGGGAACAAATGGTTAAATGAACTATTAAATGAACTGTTAAATGACTGACTGAACTGCACTGGGTGTGGAGGGGACTGGTAGAGTGTCATTAAGCAAAACAATGAACCTGAATTGAACTCACCTGTCCTTGGCAGCGATTGGAGGAGAGAGTAGGTAAAACAGGAAAAATGTCCGTAGCTCGTAGTTTAACCCTGAGCACTCAGTTGACCCTTGACTTATCTCCAGGGATAATCATGGTGACTAACGACAGCCAACTAATCAAAATGGAGGTGCCTCAGATTCGACTGATCTTTAACCCTTAGCCAGCATCATTGACCAGCTATGCAGGGTCCAGGGTGGAGCTAACTCAATGAAACTCACCCACTGACCGCCACGACCGACCAGCAGTCGAAACCACCACAACAAACACCAACAAACACACTGAGAACGATGAATGTCTGACTGAACAAACAAACAAACAAACGTCTCATCGTTCAATCTCTAGAAATAAAATACCTGGTTGGACTTTTCCGGACTTTTCCATTTCATGCAAAACGGTGAAAAGATTGTATGTCTAAAATTACTAGAAGCCTAAAAGAGTGTGTTTGGATGCTAAAAACGAAACCCTTTGTCTCTTCATGGAGCATTTGACCTACAAAAATATAAAAACTGATGTGGAAAATACACTTTTTTAATCAACAGTAATTTGGAGGTTTCGTGCACTAAATAGGGTGTATACATTTAAGACGCAACAAATAAATCACAGAAACGCAATACTCAGGTGTGTTGCAAGCAGTAGTCCAAGAGAACAGGAAGGGAACTGACGGACAAGTTGATATTTGCTGCGTCCCAAATGGCACCCTATTTCCTATATAGTGCACTACTTTTGACCAGAGCCTTATGAGCTCCGGTCAAAAGTAGTGCACTAAGTAGGGACTTAGACAATAACAGCCCTGAAATAAAGAGACACAAAAGGATTCATAAAAGACACTGTCATACCACTGCCTGCCTATAATGACTTTCTGAAATGACAGAACCCAATAATGTACTTTTTTTTTTTTTATGATGATTATTTCCAGAGTTTAATTTAAATATTGATTGACACAAATGCTCTTTATATGTTTTATAATATTATTTTGTATATAAGGACCAAACTTCTGAAGAATAAAACACTTTAATTCCTTGTTAATATTTTGATGCCAGTGAATGAAAAGGGAGATGATGTTTTTGTGGTGTTTTTTTTAATAGAAATAGAAATAGAAAATATTACTGATGCTTTGCTGTTTCTTCTATTGTTTTTCACCAAAGTGATTATACATTTTAAAGGGAGTGGTAAAACCACAGAGATCCTATTACATGACATATTACATTCCATTTCTAATATGTAACTCTATGGATAGAACGATCCAAACTGTTATACTTGACCATACACAAAACCTATATTCTCTAACTCATCTGAAACACACAGTCAACAACCTTACCAAACGTGACAACAACTATACGCTGACTCTATAAAGTAACTTACCTACATATGGAGCTGGCTATTTACAGTAACTTACCCAGATATGGAGCTGGCTATTTACAGTAACTGAACTAGATATGGAGCTGGCTATTTACAGTAACTTACCTAGATATGGAGCTGGCTATTTACAGTAACTGACCTAGATATGGAGCTGGCTATTTACAGTAACTACGTAAATATGGAGCTGGCTGTATACAGTAACTTACTAGATATGGAGCTGGCTATATTACAGTAACTTACCTAGATATGGAGCTGGACTATTTACAGTAACTTACCTAGATATGGACTGGCTATTTACAGTAACTTACCTAGAATATGGAGCTGGCTATATACAGTAACTTACCTAAATATGGAGCTGGCTATATACAGTAACTTACCTTGATATGGAGCTGGCTATTTACAGTAACTTACCTAGATATGGAGCTGGCTATATACAGTAACTTACCTAAATATGGAGCTGGCTATATACAGTAACTTACCTAGATATGGAGCTGGCTATATACAGTAACTTACCTAATATGGCTGGCTATTTACAGTAACTACCAGATATGGAGCTGGCTATATACAGTAACTTACCTGATTATGGAGCTGGCTATTACAGTAACTTACCTAGATATGGAGCTGGCTATATACAGTAACTTACCTACATATGTAGCTGGCTATTTACAGTAACTTAACCAGATATGGAGCTGGCTATATACAGTAACTTACTTAAATATGGAGCTGGCTATATACAGTAACTTACCTAGATATGGAGCTGGCTATTTACAGTAACTTACCTAGATATGGAGCTGGCTATATACAGTAACTTACCTACATATGGTAGCTGGCTATATACAGTAACTTACCTAGATATGGAGCTGGCTATATACAGTAACTTACCTAGATATGGAGCTGGCTATATACAGTAACTTAACCCGATATGGAGCTGGCTATATACAGTAACTTACCTAGATATGGAGCTGGCTATATACAGTAACTTACCTAGATATGGAGCTGGCTATATCAGTAACTTACCTAGATATGGAGCTGGCTATTTACAGTAACTTACCTAGATATGGAGCTGGCTATATACAGTAACTTATCTAGATATGGAGCTGGCTATTTACAGAACTTATCTAGATATGGAGCTGGCTATATACAGTAACTTACCTACATATTGTAGCTGGCTATTTACAGTAACTTATCTAGATATGGAGCTGGCTATATACAGTAACTTACCTAATATGTAGCTGGCTATATACAGTAACTTACCTAGATATGGAGCTGGCTATATCCAGTAACTTACCTAGATATGGAGCTGGCTATATCCAGTAACTTACCTAGATATGGAGCTGGCTATTTACAGTAACTTACCTAGATATGGAGCTGGCTATATACAGTAACTGATCTAGATATGGAGCTGGCTATTACAGTAACTTATCAGATATGGAGCTGGCTATATACAGTAACTTACCTACATAGTAGCTGGCTATTTACAGTAACTTATCTAGATATGGAGCTGGCTATATACAGTAACTTACCTAAATATGTAGCTGGCTATATACAGTAACTTACCTAGATATGGAGCTGGCATATCCAGTAACTTACCTAGATATGGAGCTGGCTATATCCAGTAACTTACCTAGATATGGAGCTGGCTATTTACAGTAACTTAACCAGATATGGAGCTGGCTATATACAGTAATTAACCAGATATGGAGCTGGCTATTTACAGTAACTTAACCAGATATGGAGCTGGCTATATACAGTAACTTAACCAGATATGGAGCTGGCTATATACAGTAACTTACCTAGATATGGAGCTGGCTATATACAGTAACTTAACCAGATATGGAGCTGGCTATTACAGTAACTTACCTAGATATGGAGCTGGTATATACAGTAACTTACCTAGATATGGAGCTGGCTATTTACAGTAACTTACCTAGATATGGAGCTGGCTATATGAAACCCCCCCCCCAGGCTCCCCCAACCCCAAACAAGTACACATACACAAGCTGCTCCACCTGACCCCTCCCTCCTCTCTCTTTTGTTCTCCTAAATTGGCTTGAAATTCAAGTCTGTTTCCACGGTTACCCCCTGGAGCTGGCAATGGTGAAACAAAAACAGCCGAGGGGCTGAGAAGACCCCCTTACACACACACACACACACACACACACACACACACACACACACACACACCACACACACACCACACACACACACACACACACACACACACACACACACACCCTCCTTAATAGAGAGATCTCAGCCAAAACACACACACACAACACACCACACACACACACACACCACCACACCACACACACACCACACACACACACACAACACACACACACACACACACACACACACACACACACACACACACAACACACACACAACACACACACACACACACACACACACCCTCCTTAATAGAGAGATCTCAGCCAAACACACACACACACACACACACCCTCCCTAACAAAGGGCTCAGCCAAGCAGATGCCGCGGTGTGCGGGGTGAGACCCTGCTCTGCCATAAAAACAGTGGCATATGCCAAGCCTCTTGCCCTGCATGCACTACGCACACACACACACACACGCATGCACGCGCACAGAGCAGACTAGACCACAGAGCCCATTAAAACACACACACTTTCAGGCAGCCATAGGCCACTGACCCCCTTCAGGGTTAAGGCAACCTATCCACCTCACCACCCACCTCACACACACACACACACACACACACACACACACACACACACACACACACACACACCACACACAACACCAACACACACACACACACACACACACACACACACACACACGTCCTAAAAAAGCCCTTCATGTAGAAGGCCTGGTTTTGGGGCTGTGAATGTGTTTAGGGAGGGAGAGCAGCCCAGATGGAAGGCAGTAGGTTAAATTCGCTATAAAGAGAAATATCATTTTAAAAATCCCCCTGCCTTGCCTTGGGCACTACGTCAAAAAACTTTATGGACCTGTCAGAGTGCACAATCTGGCTCCTCTGTGGGGCTCACGCCTGGTATTGCCTGGGTCTCACATACGCACACAGACACACACACACACACACAGGAACCGTGGTGGAACATCAGGAGAAGCCCAGAGGTCACCACTTATAGGTCAGGGGTCAGAGGATAAGGGTGAGCACAGAGAGAGGTTACACCTTATAGGTCAGGGGTCAGAGGTTAAAGGTGATCCCAGAGAGAGGTTACACCTTATAGCTTACTAGCCCTCATTGTGCCAAATGTTTGCAAACATCCCAAATGGCACCCTATTCCCTATTTAGTGCACTACGTTTGACCAGGGCCCATTGGTCTCTGGTTGAAAGTAGTGCACTATTTAGGGAACAAGGGTGCCATTTGGGATGTAATCATAATCTTAGCCTGAGGTAAATGGCCAGAGAAGAGATTAACATTCAAAGGTTAATTGACTTTATTAAAACAACTCGAGAGTCTGTGAATCGAGAGTCTGAGAGAGTAAAATTGACTTCACCTTTCAAGCAAGTCAAGGGGTTGGGACGTTGAGAGAGTGAAGTTGGCATCCTCTCTCAAGCAAGTCAAGGGGTTGGGACGTTGAGAGAGTGAAGTTGGCATCCTCTCTCAAGCAAGTCCAGGGTTGGGACGTTGAGAGAGTGTAGTTGGCCTCCTCTCCTCATGCGACAGCTCATTCAGCTGGCTAACAACATCCTTTAGAGACTTTGAGATCCGTGTTCATATAACTTGGATTAACTCATGCAGTCTCTCATTATAAATCATGTTCAGATGTTGTCAATGGGAGATTTGTAGGAAAAGTTCAGACGAATAGATCTCGAGGTAGTTCAGATTTGGCCCTGAATGGAGAGTAACAGTACAGCTGAATGGAGAGTAACGGTACAGCTGAATGGAGAGTAACGGTACAGCTGAATGGAGAGTAACGGTACAGCTGAATGGAGAGTAACGGTACAGCCTGAATGGAGAGTAACAAGTACAGCTGAATGGAGAGTAACGCGTACAAGCTGAATGAGAGTAACGGAACACTGAATGGAGAGTAACGGAACAGCTGAATGGAGAGTAACGTACAGCTGAATGGAGAGTAAGGTACAGGAATGGAGTACGACAGCTGAATGGAGAGTAACGGTACAGCTGAATGGAGAGTAACGGTACAGCCGAATGGAGAGTAACGGAACAGCTGAATGGAGAGTAACGGTACAGCTGAATGGAGAGTAACGTACAGCTGAAGGAGAGTACGGAACAGCTGAATGGAGAGTAACGGTACAGCTGAATGAGAGTAACGGAACAGCTGAAAGGAGAGTAACGTACAGCGCGAATGGAGAGTAACGGTACAGCTGAATGGAGAGTAACGGAACAGCTGAAAGGAGAGTAACGGTACAGCTGAATGGAGAGTAACGGTACAGCTGAATGGAGAGTAACGGACAGCTGAATGGAGAGTAACGGTACAGCTGAATGGAGAGTAAACGGTACAGCTGAATGGAGAGTAACGGTACAGCCGAATGGAGAGTAACGGTACAGCGAATGGAGGAACGGTACAGCTGAATGGGAAGTAACGGTACAGCTGAATGGAGAGTAACGGTACAGCTGAATGAGAGTAACGGTACAGCTGAATGAGAGAACGGTACAGCGAATGGAGAGTAACGGTACAGCTGAATGAGAGTAACGGTACAGCGAATGAGAGTAACGGTACAGCTGAATGGAGAGTAACGGTACAGACTGAATGGAGAGTAACGGACAGCCGAATGGAGAGTAACGGTACAGCTGAATGGAGAGTACGGTACAGCTGAATGGAGAGTAACGGTACAGCTGAATGGAGAGTAACGTACAGCCGAATGGAGAGTAACGGTACAGCCGAATGGAGAGTAACGGTACAGCTGAATGGAGAGTGAAGACGCTATAGGAGAGTAACGACAGCTGAATGAGAGTACGGTACAGCTGAATGGAGAGTAACGGTACAGCTGAATGGAGAGTAACGGTACAGCTGAATGGAGAGTAACGGTACAGCTGAATGAGAGTAACGTACAGCTGAATGAGAGTAACGGTACAGCTGAATGGAGGTAACGGTACAGCTGAATGGAGAGTAACGGTACAGCTGAATGGAGAGTAACGGTACAGCGAATGGAGAGTAACGTACAGCTGAAGGAAGTAACGGTACAGCCGAATGGAGAGTAACGGTACAGCCGAATGGAGAGTAACGGTACAGCTGAGATAGGAGATAACGGTACAGCCGAATGGAGAGTAACGTACAGCTGAATGGAGAGTAACGGTACAGCCGAATGGAGAGTAACGGTACAGCTGAATGGAGAGTAACGGTACAGCGAATGAGAGTAACGTACAGCGAAGGAGAGTAACGGTACAGCCGAATGGAGAGTAACGTACAGCTGAATGGAGAGTAACGGTACAGCTGAATGGAGAGTAACGGTACAGCTGAATGGAGAGTAACGGTACAGCTGAATGGAGAGTAACGGTACAGCTGAATGAGAAGTAACGGTACAGCTGAATGGAGAGTAACGGTACAGCTGAATGGAGAGTAACGGTACAGCCGAATGGAGAGTAACGGTACAGCTGAATGGAGAGTAACGGTACAGCTGAATGGAGAGTAACGGTACACTGAATGGAGATAGTAAGCTGAAGGGAGTAACGGTACAGCTGAATGGAGAGTAACGGTACAGCTGAATGGAGAGTACGTAACAGCTGAATGGGAGAGTAACGGTACAGCTGAATGGAGAGTAACGACACTTTCCTCGGGGACCCAGACGTTTAACTATTCCACAGCTATCACACCTGATTCAAATTGTCAACAAATCATCAAGCCGTGACTAGGTGAGTTAGTTCAGGACTACGACAGAATTGTGAAACGTCTGGCCACCCCCCCCCCCCCCCACGCAGAGAGATTTTGAGAGCCACTGATCTAGAGAGTAGGGTGCCATTGGGGAGGCAGACATCCTGTTGACGTGTGAGAAAAGAGGATGGAATAGAAGCAGCCTAGATCACTAGGTGTAGAGAGGGATGTTTCCCCGGCCGGACCGAGAGGAAAAACCCCTATCACAGCTGTTAGTCATGTGGTAAAACCTTCCACGGATACTGCTCACACACGTTCTACCTGTTACCCTGACAACTGCCCGACCGCACCGAGGGACTGTGGAATCCTCTCTCCTCTCACACACGGACTTACTCACACACACACACAACACATTCTCATAGACACACTTACAATACATACAGTATGCACACACACCTAAACACCTTTTTTCTCTCTCATATGCACGCTCAGGCACACACATACACACACACAGTACACACAGTACACACACACACAGTACACACACAGTACACAGTCACAGTGTACTAAAAGGGCTTGGCCTCTGGCCTCTGGCCTCTGGGTCTCCATAATGTGGCCAAACATTCTCATTGTATTATAATCACAGCATCCTGTTTGTGACCTAGTGACATCACTTCCTACTTCCTGCCTGATTAAAACAAATGCAGAACATGCCGGCGGAGGCCAATTGCTTTTCTCACACATCTCTCCCTGAGATCGCAAATCTGAATTCCAAATGGCACCTTATTGACTTATATAGAGCACAGGGCTCTGGTCTAAAGTAGTGCACTATATAGGGAATAGGGTGCCATTTGTAACGCATTCCTGTGATTTGTGGTCAGCCCTGTACTCTTCTGGCATTGCGTGGTGGAAGCATGGGCTTTTCAGGAAACAATGGCCACACAAATATGGGACAGGGAAACAAACATTCCTAATCAACTCAATTTATTCTGTTTAGGGAAAACAGGGCAATCTTTGTGTTGATGTCATTGGTTGGGAATGAGGAAACATGGTTTCTGACTATCTCCTGTTCCATCTCTTTATGTAACCCTAAATATGTGGCATGTCATATTCTCAAGAGATCCCCATACATGGTTTGAAATTCCATTGGCAATATTGTCTTGCTCATTGAAGGAATTCTGTTTAGACACAGTCATAAAACAATATGGTTTACACAACAGACGTTTTCACAAGTCGTACAAAAGCCAAGTAACAAACCACCAACACAGAACAATAAGGCAAATAAAACGTTTTGACAAAAGCACAAAGACATGTAACGGTATGAATGAAAAAAAAGCACTAATTATTCTACAAATATCAAACATAAATACATAGAAATGTCTTACACAGTGCAGTGCAGTGTGTTGCCAACGTCTCACAGTGCAGTGCAGTGTGTTGCCCACGTCTCGCAGTGCAGTGCAGTGTGTTGCCCATGTCTCACAGTGCAGTGCAGTGTGTTGCCCAAGTCACACAGTGCAGTGTGTTGCCAATGTCTCACAGTGCAGTGCAGTGTGTTGCCAACGTCTAACAGTGGAGTGCAGTGTGTTGCCCATGTCTCACAGTGCAGTGCAGTGTGTTGCCCATGTCTCACAGTGCAGTGCAGTGTGTTGCCCATGTCTCACAGTGCAGTGCAGTGTGTTGCCCAAGTCTCACAGTGCAGTGTGTTGTCAATGTCTCACAGTGCAGTGTGTTGCCTATTTCTCACAGTGCAGTGGTACAGTCAGAGCCTTCTTCTCCTGGGCAGCTGGGCCCTGATTCCGACCTGAGTTAAGTTGCAGACAAAGGGAATGTAGCGGAGCGCAGACCAACCTGTAACAGTTTGAACCCGACGCATGGCGCAAATACTTGGCCGTATCATCACATAGTTCCATGGTTAGTGCAGGCAATAGACAAGGGTATAGCCTACTATTGTACACTATTCTCCCTATCATAATTCCATGTACACTGATCTTCCAACATTACCATGGGTTAAATAACTGAATGTGGCAATTTTCTGAATGAATAAAACCGATGTATTTTTGATTCATCAATATATTTCATGTTTATTAAAGGCTCTCCAAAATGTTTTATTTTATTTTTATGATTCGTACATACTTTCATAACCCCAAAATATGCCTAAATAATCTACAAGATCAGAGTATTTTTTAACCTACCAGTTGGTGTTGAAACGGAGTCGAATATATGTATATATTTAGATGTCTTGCTTTAATTGATCCCTATTTTCTGAACCCGGTCTCTCTCGATGTATTCTAGTCTGTCGACAAAATTCGAATTAAAGGTACACCGTATTTAAAGGGATGGCTTAAGATAAGTGTACTGAAAACCATATTCAATGAAAACTCCACGAGAAAATCTGTTGGCCAACAAGTGGGAGGGTTTTCAGCTGTTGAATTACATTTATTCGGCGCTCGCAAGAGAACCACACCTGCAAAACTCGTTATGCACCAGCATAAGATAAGTCTYAATACCAACTACTGAGWAATGCGTAGGAAAGGCGTGCGTAAGAAAGGTGTAGTTTCCTAAATCGGGAATCGGGCCCATCATACAGCTGGCCTTCCTAATCTGTGGTTGTAGTTCCCCTAATTAACACTAGGTGTCAGTAAAACGCTCCCTGACTGTCAGTCACTGTAGCCAGTACAGTCAAGCAACTCTGTTGGTGATGAACTTGTTCCTTCTGGTTCAGTCTTGTTTTCTATCAGGAAACAGAATATGCATTTAAATCCTATTG
Source organism: Salvelinus sp. IW2-2015 (assembly GCF_002910315.2). NCBI lineage: Eukaryota > Metazoa > Chordata > Actinopteri > Salmoniformes > Salmonidae > Salvelinus > Salvelinus sp. IW2-2015. The sequence goes on along the minus strand of NW_019944766.1, from coordinate 6,558 downwards.
CTTCAATAATCTTAAAGTCGGGTTTTACATCATTGAGGAGAGATCAAGCAGTCATGTCCCTATTTCAGATCTTTATCTCTGAAATGAACCCGTATAATAAACGACCAGTTCAGTCACATTACAGAGCTGAGACTATTACTGAGAAACACCATACCAGGGATACAACAGGAGAGTTTTGTATTTGTATTTATTATGGATCCCCATTAGTTCCTGCCAAAGCAGCAGCTACTCTTCCTGGGGTCTGGCAGAATTAAGGCAGTTATACAATTTTTTTAAACATTACAATACATTCATTACAGAATGCACAACACACTAAGTGTGTCCCCTCAGGCCCCTACTCCACTACCACATATCCACAACACATAATCCACATTTATTTATTCAGACCCTTTGCTATGAGCTCAGGTGCATCCTGTTTCCATTGATCATCCTTCAGATGTTTCTACAACTTGATTGGTGTCCACCTGTGGTAAATTCAATTGATTGGACATGATTTGGAAAGGCACACACCTGTCTATATAAGGTCCCACAGTTGACAGTGCATGTCAGAGCAAAAACCAAGCCATGAGGTTGAAGGAATTGTCCGTAGAGCTCCGAGACAGGATTGTGTCGAGGCACAGATCTGGGGAAGGGTACCAGTACCAGAGTTTGCCAAAAGGCACCTAAAGACTCTCAGAACATGAGAAGCAAGATTCTCTGGTCAGATGAAACCAAGATTGCAATCTTTGGTCTGAATGCCAATTATCACGACTGGAGGAAACCTGGCACCATCCCTACGGCGAAGCATGGTGGTGGCAGCATCCTGCTGTGGGGATGTTTTTCAGTGGCAGGGACTGGGAGACTAGTCAGGATCGAGAGAAAGATGAAAGGAACAAAGTACAGAGATCCTTGATGAAAACCTGTTACAGAGCGCTCAGSAACTCAGATTGGGGGGTGAAGGTTCACCTTCCAACAGGACAACAACCCTAAGCACACAGCCAAGACAAAGCAGAAGTAGCTTCGGGATAAGTCTCTGAATGTCCTTGAGTGGCCCAGTCAGAGCCCGGACTTTAACCTGATCGAACATCTCCTCATGCAACCTGACAGAGCTTGAGAGGATCTGCAGAGAAGAATGGGAGGAAAAAAACTCAAGGCTGTATTTGCTGCCAAAGATTCTTCAACAAAGTACTGAATAAAGGGTCTGAATAATTATGTAAATGTGATAGTTCAGTTGTTTATTTTTTATATATTTGCAAACATTTCTAAAAACCAGTTTTTGCTTATGGGGTATTGTGATGTCATTATGGGGTATTGTGATGTCATTATGGGGTATTGTGTGTAGATTGATGAGGGGGGAAATTATTGAATTAATTTTAGAATAAGGCTGTAACGTAACAAAATGTGGAAAAAGTCAAGGGGTCTGAATACTTTCCGAATGCACTGTACGTATCTGAATCACTAAGAAAATAATTGAATCAATAAATATTCAATGAATATTCCTTGATTTAATATTCCTTCATTGGTTCATCAGGTAGGCATTACTATGTGAACTTAATTGGGGGGGGACAAAAAGTAATTGGGGGGGGGGGACAATCTCAATTGACATTGAAAGGGCCTACATTTACAGTCTCTTTACTCTGTCCAGCATGATGACAATCAATGAAAGGTAGACAGTCAGGCGATGGACTATTTTGTTGACGTGAAAATATAATACATTTAAAGTGCGGACCTTTGTGAAGACCGAATGCGGCAAAATAGCCCTGAACTAGGCTTTTACAGGACATTGAGAGGAAGTGGATGGATCTGACTCAATTCCTTGAAAGGCATGGTGTGATAGGAGATTTACATTGGGTGTACAAAACGAGGTATTTTTTTATTTATTTCACCTTTTATTTAACCAGGTAGGCAAGTTGAGAACAAGTTCTCATTTACAATTGCGACCTGGCAATTGAAAGCGTTCCACGTGGATGCTGGTCCATGTTGACTCCAACGCTTCCCACAGTCGTGTCAAGTTGGCTGAATGTCCTTTGGGTGGTGGACCATTCTTGATACACACAGAAAACTGTTGAGTGTAAAGAACCTATCAGCGTTAGAGTTCTTGACACAAACCGGTGCGCCTTGCACCTACTACCATACCCCGTTCAAATTCACTTAAATCTTTTGTCTTGCCCGTTCACCTTCTGAATGGCAGACACGGAAAGAGCAGGTGTCCTTAATGTTTTGTCCACTCGGTGGAAATCTCTGAGGCAGAGGAAAGGCTTGTACACAGTAGACTTATAATAAACAGCTTACACAGAGGTCTGGATCGTATCATACAAGCTAATGCCAAGCTATTTATATATAATCTAGTATTAAGATTCTCCTGCTTGATACAGCTCATGGATCGACTATAGTAACTAACATGGCTTTTGTTTTAATTTAAGCTAGTCTGGAGCTAGTCTTGAACTAGTCCAGACAGTTATTCTCATCAGTTTCATGGTGCTTGCAGCAGTGAAGTACAGTACAGTGTGAAGGAAGGCACATCCTGTACATTACAGTAGACCTATAGGCTACTTGTCTAGGCAGGTTTCAACAATGTCTAGCCCACAGCCTAGAGTGCACCACAGACTTATATAATCGGAGTGCACATGGCTTTTACACCTGGCTGAGTGAGAGAGGAAAGAGGGAAGGAGGATACAGTACGTGGTATTGGCCTTTGTTCGTGCCATTGGATATTTGAGCTGAGTATACAGTAGGCTAGGTTACAGTACTGCCCCGTGGCCACGGTGTAAAACCAATATGTATGACGCAGAGGAAGCGCACTCTGATGTCCCAGGCACATTAATAACCCCCCCCCCCTCAATCACACACACGCTCGCTCGACACAGACAAACGTAGGCCGAATTGCATAGGCTACACGATCCAAACAAGAACACTCTGATTTGGCTCATTCCTTACTTTCTAGAGAGATAGGCCTCCAATCATTCAAAATCTAATTTAGGCCTAAACCTTCATTGACCTTCCACTATTTGTCCACTTGACTTTATTAGTATATTTTCCATGTTAAAAGATAAGATGTTCAACTCCCCCAAATTGAGAGACTTGGTATCTACTATGAATCTGATGCAATGTCTCGGGCTATTGACTGGCCTGAAATGCTGAGGTAAATTGCATCAGCCAGTCATGGATAATGAGATGTATCGTTGTCTGGGGTGACAGTTTAAAAGTACCCAATCAGAGGCTTGTCTGTTATGATTGATGCTTTTACAAACTAATCGCTGCAAGGCATGGGCGTGTTTTAATTTTAGCCTCAACGCCAATAGAATTTTGAGCGTGGTTTGGAATTCCTACGTATTTGGGACACGCATCTCTGATTCGCTACCACCACATGAAAATCAGCCTCTCTGAGATATAATTGGTTGAAAACATAGTCATAAGTGTCGAACCCATTTTGACTCTTGGATATAAATTTACCATGAGAATACGCCATTTGGTATCAAGAGAACGACTATACGACTGAGCGCAAAGCTTTCTCCGAAGAAACCTTAAGATCAACTCCTTAAAAAACGGTTTCATAAATAAGTTCTCGGTTCGTCGTAAACTACCGGCTGGCTTGGATAGCTAGCCAAACGGTTTTTGCCTGTTTTATTTTTTATACGAAAAGCTAGCCAAGCGGCTACTATGGATTTTTAAGTCAGTATGCGGCGAAACTAATGCATCGGCATGCATCGTGCAAGGCAAAACGGACTCCGATACTCCATCTTCACAACTGCCAAGCAGTTGGGCTCTAATACTGTCCGCGGTATTACTGTGAGCCAACCTATACCGCTCCTCCTTGATCGAAGGAAGCTAACATTACCTAGRTAGCTAATAAATTGAGTCCTCAACCCAATTATTCTTTATTTTTTACCATCACTTCATTTGAAAATCAAAAGACTAGTTACTGACCAAAATGAAGCCTAAAGATATAATCGCCGGTAAGACCAGCCTGACTAGTCTGTGGATCTTCGGGTACGGCTCTCTGGTGTGGAAGCCTGACTTCAAATACAAGAGTAGCAAGGTCGGCTACATCCATGGCTATAAGAGACGCTTCTGGCACGGAGACAACTTCCATCGTGGAAATGATGACCTAGTAAGATGAATATCAATATTTACTATGACCATAAAGTGTTGTTGCATGTACAGTTTGATACCACGCCCTGATGTGGCCGCTGTACAACTTGGCTACATGGCTAACTATGGCTTTATTTAGTCTGTGTTGTTGCTGACCTATTTTTCTCTCCTACGCAGCCCGGGAGAGTGGTGACGCTGATTGAGGATGATGACGTAAGTGGAACTTCCTCCTAAATGATGCCTTTTTGGTTTTATGTACTTTCCACAGAACTCAAACCTTATTACTCATTTCCATTTATATTAATGCGAAATATCCACTTGTTTGTCTTTGAACGACCTGTCTAACAGACATCTCTAGCTTTTCCTCTATACAAAATGTCAGCTTGAATGAAGTGTCTAATGACATCTTACTTCCAATAGGCAACTACCTGGGGCGTGGCCTTCGAGGTGACCGGTTCCCAGGTCGAGGAGTCCCTTAAGTATTTGAATGTGCGCGAGGCCGTGTGCGGCGGTTACGTCACCAAGCTCGTAGACTTCATCCCCGAGGATGACCACTCGAACCAGACCCAACAGGCTCTCCTCTACATTGCTACCCCAGACAACCCACTCTTCCTGGGGCCCGCCAGCCCTGAGGTGATAGGGCACCAGATCGCCACCAGGCAGGGCAAGACGGGTCACAATCTGGAGTATCTTCTCCGCCTGGCTGAGTTCATGAGGAGGAGCTGCCCTCACGTAGACGACCCACACCTGTTCTCCATCGAGGCTGCTGCTCTGGCCCTAGTGCCGTACCTGCTAGGGGCCCAGTAGCCCATACCCTTCCATCTATACTACGATTAGGGCTCTCCTATTGGTACCCTAGTACATATGGTGAACTACTGAAGTAGTGTCTGATGTAGGGAATAGGGTGCCATTTGGGATACAGCCTTAGTGTAAACGTGTTATCTGTAACAGGCTAGCCCAGTCAGTCTCTAACTTCATAAAAACAGATGCGTTCCAGTCCTTTTGTGTATTTGTAAAACCTGTAATGGTGTAGCTTGTCTTAGCCCATCCACTGTTAACCTGACGCCATAAAGGACTGACTTGAAGAGGTACAAAGGGAAGCATGCACTTTGAGTTGACGAGTGCCTGCCTCTTTTATAATTTGTTTTTACCCAAGCATGAATATTTAGTTGGTGTGAAGTTACTTTGTCAAGCCAGACAATTTAAGGGACTCTGTGTACTAGATGTCACTGTTGACCAAACGGTTCTATCTTTTCAGTTCTGGTTTAGGCACTACTGTATTTCAGTCTTAAATGGGACACTGCTTTAACGGTTCTCAGTTTCATGTCCATTAATGAACTACTGATGTAGGTACTATCTGGTGTTTTTTTTTTTTTTAATTTCAACTATTGTCACTCATTTACCAACTGGCTGATATGTTACATACACCTTTGTTGTAAAAGGTTACTTTTAAATCCAGTCGATTAGAAGATCCCACCAATAAATGGTCAAAACATCCTTTTGTGTTGCTGTTTCTGTTCCTAATCATGGTCCATAGCTGTAAGTAGGCAGTGTTCCGATCTACCCAAAAAGAACTGTCTTCCACCAACCATCCATATTGTCATCTCAACTTGGTATGGGGCCGATACCAGCACTCCTATACAACCACTGCAAAATATGACAAGTTCAGGCGAGGAACCCATTGGCTCCATGTTTGGATAAACATGATCTACACCATGCTGCTGAATGCCAACCGAGGGAACATGCAGTACTCATTACAAGGCGTCGACCAACTGCATACGTACACACAGCACTCCCAAACATCTCACCAGAACACACACAGGTGTCAACCAAATACACTTCAGGGTACACCTCCCCATTGGCTGCTGAACACAAACACACACAGTGCTCTCTAACATTGGCTGGCACACGGTGTCCTTTTGGATGTGACTCAAATCAGACTATCTAGGTCCGGTCTTAGGTAACCTGTTACCGGGGGTGACGGCGCATCCCTGGAAGTCGTGTGGTTAGATTCTGCAGCTCTCTGATAGGTCAGGAAGGACATGGAGACGCATCAACACCTGAGGCCAATACTCTAGAACATAGAGGGAACCTCATACTGGTTCTAGAACACTTTAGATGGCAATTCTTCTAAAGAAAGAATTCATTTCCCATTTTGAGTTACCACAACGGAAGGCGGCAGAAGATATAAAATCGAGGAAGACTGAACAATCGTTTATGGTAAAAGCAGGTACACGTGTCGACATTCTCTTAACTTGACCATTAACAGAATGCCCATAGCTTACGATAAAGGATTTCGGAATTGACATCACTTATAAGGGCCACTGACCAACTAAGCCATCGTGGGGGTTTCATAACAGTCCATCAGCGTTCAGTTTATCTAACTGGTATCCTCTAGATCAAAAATTGCAACCATGCTTGAATGTGACACACTGGACAAACCCTTCCACTCGTCTGAAAGAACATCACCAAGAATAACCCTTCCAC
>NW_019944765.1:65894-74830 GCF_002910315.2 Salvelinus sp. IW2-2015 | reverse complement strand
CTTCATCAAACAATCAAATTCTCATTAACCACTGCATTACCAAAATCCTCCTTCCAACAATTCCATTAACCAATCAAATCCTTCATTAAATCATGATTTCACCAATCAAGTCTTCCATTAACCAATAAATTTTCCATCCAAAATCTGTGTGACCTCCATAAATGTGTGGACACTTTTCAGAAGATTAGCTTAAAATGAATTTCGCCATAACATTTCATAACAATTCATCAGTGTTATTCATTTCGACTCTATCCCCCTGAAGGAAGACATTATGTCCACTTTATTCCCAGAACGTCAATTAGTAAATGTTTACATTTTTAAGTTATTGATTTTGCTAAATAACGACTGTATAACTTCTCTGTGACAAATGTTAACTTGACTTTTTAAGTTAAGTCGATGGTCACCAACTCTCTGTTTACAATTCAACCCACACCGCACACAAGAATCAATCGTTAGACGATTCCACACCCCCACAGCAGACAATACATTAGGGGATCCCCACACCCACCATCAATACGTTAGAGACCCCACACCACATCAATACATATTAGAGGATCCCACACACCACCATCAATACATTAGAGGATCCCCCACACCACCATCAATACATTAGAGGATCCCCACACCACCATCAATACATTAGAGGATCCCCACACCCCATCAATACATTAGAGATCCCCACACCCACCCATCAATACATAGAGGATCCCCCCACACTCCAAACATAGAGATCACCCCTGAGACACCACCATCAATAACAATTAGAGGACCCCCACCACCTCCAATACATTAGAGATCCCACACCACCTCCAACGTTAGAGATCCACACCACCATCAAAAAGTTAGAGGATCCCCCACACCTTCCATCATACATTAGAGGATCCCCACACTCCATCAAAAACATAGAGGATCCCCACACCTCCATCAATACATTAGAGGATCCCACACCACCCCACCACCATCAATACATTAGAGGATCCCCACACCACATCAATACGTTAGAGGATCCCACACCACCATCAATACTAGAGGATCCCCACACCACCATCAATACGTTAGAGGATCCCCACACCAACCATCAATACATTAGAGGATCCCCCACACCACCTCAATACATTAGAGGATCCCCACCACACCATCAATACATTAGAGGATCCCACACCCCCACCTCCATACATTAGAGGATCCCCACACCACCCATCAATACCATTAGAGGATCCCACACCCCCACCCCATCAATACATTAGAGGATCCCCACCCACCATCCAATACATTAGAGGATCCCACAACCACCTCCAATACATTAGAGAATCCCCACAACCAACCCATCAATACATTAGAGGATCCCCACACCCCATCAATACTAGAGATCCCCCACACCACCATCAATACATTAGAGGATCCCACACACCATCAATACTTAGAGGATCCCACACCTCCATCAATTACATTTAGAGGATCCCCACACCACCATCAATACTTAGAGGATCCCCACACACCAATCAATACATTAGAGGAATCCCCACACCACCACAATACATTTAGAGGATCCCACACCACCATCAATACATTAGAGGATCCCCACACCACCATCAATACATTAGAGGATCCCCCACACCACCATCAATACATTAGAGGATCCACACTCACATACATTAAGAGGAATCCCACACCACCATCAAATACATTAGAGGATCCCCACACCACCATCCAATACTTAAGAGGATCCCCCACCATCAAACATTGAGGATCCCCACAACCACCATCAATACAATTAGAGGATCCCCCACATCACCTCCATACATTAGAGGAATCCCCAACACCACCATCAATACATTAGAGGATCCCCACACCACACATAACATTAGAGGATCCCACACCACCATCAATACATTAGAGGATCCCCACACACACCATCAATACATTAGAGGATCCCCACACCACCCAATCAATACATTAGAGGATCCCACACCCACCATCCAATACATTAGAGGATCCCCCACACCACCATCAAGACCTAGAGGATCCCCACCACCATCAATACGTTAGAGAATCCCCCACCACCATCAATACATTAGAAGCCTAACATGAACAAGTTTCTATACAAGCAGAATGAGAATTTTGAAAGTTTCCCGGAAGTAATCTACAGTCAAAGTAATGTAACCCTTTGGAATTACCTGGATTCTGCATAATTGGGCATCAAATTTGATCTATCTTCATCTAAGTCACAACATAGACAAACACAGTCTGCTTAACTAAAACACACAAACAATTATATGTTTTCATGTCTTTATTGAACACACCGTGTAAACATTCACATGCAGAGTGGAAAAGTATGTGAACCCCTGGATTGAATAACTTGTTGACCCTTCTTTGGCAGCAATAAACTCAACCAAACGTTTTCTGAGTCAGGGAATTCTGGACCATTCCTCTTTACAAAACTGTTTCAGTTCAGCAATATTCTTGGATGTCTGGTGTGAACTGCTCTCGAGGTCATGCCACAGCATCTCAATCGGGTTGAGGTCAGGACTCTGACTGGGCCACTCCAGAGTGGGCACTTTCATCTGTTGAAGCCACTCAGTTGTTGATTTACTTCTGTGTTTGGGTCGTTCCTGTTGCATCACCCAACTTCTTGTTAGCTTCAATTGGCGGACAGATAGCCTACATTCTCCTGCAAAATGTCTTGATAAACTTTGGAATCATTTTTCCGTCGATGATAGCAAGCTGTCCAGGCCCTGAGGCAGCAAAGCAGCCCCGAACCATGATGCTTCCCTCCACCGTACTTTACAGTTAGGATGGTGTTTCGATGTTGTGTGCTGTGCCTTTTCTTCTCCACACATAGTGTTGTGTTCCTTCCAAACAACTCAACTGTAGGTTTCATCTGTTAACAGAAATATTTTGCCAGGACGCTGTGGAACATCCAGATGCTCTTTTGAGAAACTTCAGACGAGCAGCAATGGTTTATAATCGACAGCAGTGGCTTCTTCCGTTGGTGTCCTCCCATGAACACCATTCTTGTTTAGTGTTTTTACGTATGTCTGTAAGTCTTTAGCTGACACCTCTAGGATTCTTCTTAACCTCATTAGCTTCTGCGCTTTGCTCTTGCAAGTCATCTTTGCAGGACGACCACTCCTAGGAGAGTAGCAACAGTGCTGAACTTTCTCCATTTATATACAATTTGTCTTACCATGGACTGATGAACATCAAGGCTTTTTGAAGACTTTTGTACCCTTTCCAGCTTATGCAAGTTCAAAAATTCTTAATCTTGGGTCTTCTGAGATGTCTTTTCCAGGCATGGTTTCACATCAGCAATGCTCATTTTGAATAGCAAACTCAAAATTTGTGAGTGTTTTTAAGGGCATGGCAGCTCTAACCAACATCTCCAATCTCCTCTCATGATTGGGACTCCAGGTTAGCTGACCCCTGACTCCAATTAGCTTCTGGAGAACATTTAGCCTAGGGGTTCACATACTTTTCCAATATACACTTTGAATGGTTTAAATGATGTATTCAAAATATACAAGGAAAATTACCAATATTTGTGTGTTATTATTAAGCAGACCTGTGTTGTCTATTAATAAGTGACCTGATTGAAGATCAGATCAAATATGGTGAACCGATTTATCAGAAATCCAATAATTCCAAAGGTTCACATGCACTTTTCTTGCCACTTAGCAATGGGGAATTTCCGACCCAGTTAACCCTAAATATAAATGGAAAATGGAATTCTATATGCCTTTCCTTGTCTAACGTTAATTCTGACTTTCAACATAGCATGAGATACCATTTGCTATTCAACCAGCTATCTTGGGGTGGAGATAGAATAAATGTTCCTACCGATACGTTAATATTCCTGGACTAGATTTATTCAACCTCTATTTTCCACCACTTTGTGCACGAGGAAACCAAGATGAGGCCTAGTTGAAAAAAACCTGCCGGGTTCCCCTCGGTTCCAAGCGGAAAAAGCAGGCTTACTTTATTTTTCCTGATATAGAAAAAATTAACAAACCGTTCCTCCATTACCACTGTCATTTACAACTTGATCCAGATATGAATCAGACGTTATTGATCAGAATTATTATCGAGCTATTGATCAGATTTATTATTGGATTCATGAGTTATTATCAGAAGCTTATTACAGAGCCTATTATCAGAGCTATTGTTCAGAGCTATTGATTCCGAGCTATTGGATCAGAGCTTATTGATGATCGCTATGATCAGAGCTATTGATAGAGTATGATCAGAGCTTTATCAGACTATTGAGTCAAGGCTTAATTGTCAGAAGTGATTGATCAGACTTTGATCAGAGCTATTTGATCAAGACTATTGATCAGAGTATTTGAATCAAGAAGCTATTGAATCAGAACGTATTGACAGAGATTTAATTATATATTGATCAGAGCTATTATCAAGACTTATTGTGAGCATTAATCAGAAGCTATTGATCAGGCTATTGATTCAGAGCTATTATAGAGCTATGATCAGAGCTATCAAGAATTGGATCAGAGCTATTGATCAGAGATATTGATCAGAGCTATTGAATCAGAAGCTGGGAATCTAGTGATATGTTTATAAGAAAGTGAAATAAACAAAGAACGCGTGTTTAGACCTTACATTTAACCTGATGATGCTGGAGACAAGGGTGACATGAGTCCATATGGCAGCAACTAACAGCATGTACCTCCCCAACAGTGAAGTTGATTGAAAAATTTTGGGCTTTGCAATGTTAATAAAGGCAATTTAATTTGTACACAGCCTTTTAACTTTAATGTCTTAAATTAAGGACACCCTGACCTTTCTTTTTATCGGTTTAAATTAGGAACACCCTTATCTCAGTATGGACGGTCAGAAGTCTAAAAACCACAACATATAATTCAAACTTGTATTTTTATTTGTTTTATTATAACTTATTTAACATTGGCAAGTCAGATAATAACAAATTTTTATTTACAATGGAGGCCTACCCCGGCCAAACCCGAACGACACTGGGCCAATTGTGCCGCCCTATGGGACTCCCAATCACGGCCGGTGGATACAGACTAGTAAATCAACCAGGGTGTTTGTAGTGACCGCTCAGGACTGAGATTGCAGTGCCTTCGGCACCGCTGAACAGGCTTAGTGACCTCCCTTCATCACTGAGATGGCAGTTGCCTTTAGACCGCTGAACCAGGTGCTGTAGTGACCGCCTCTAGCACTGAGAGCAGGCCTTAGACCCGCTGAAACCAGGGTCCTGGTAGTGGGGCCTCTACACTGAAGAATGCAGTGTCTTAGCCGCGCTGGAACAGGGTTCTGTAGTGACGCTTCAGCACTGAGATATGGGTCTTAGACGCTGAAACCCAGGGTCTGTAGTGACATCTCTCTAGCACTGAAGATGTCAAGTGCCTTAGACCGCTGAAACCAGGGTTCCTGTAGTGACTCTCAGCACTGAATGCAGTTGTCCTTAGACCACTGAACCAGGTCCTGTAGTGACTTCCCAGCATGGAGATGCAGTGTCCTTAGACCGCTGAACCAGGGTCTTGGTAGTGTACTCTCTAGCACTAGATTGCATGTTCTTAGACCGTGAAACAGGTCTGTAGGACCTCTAGGTCACTGAAGAATGCAGTGCCTTAGAACACTGAACCAGGGGTCCTGTATGGACACCTCTAGCACTGAAGCATGCAGTTCTTAGACCGCGTACCAGCGGGTCTATGACTTCCTCTTAGACCGCTGAAACCAGGGTCTGTAATGACCTCTCTTAAGACCACTGAAACCAGGGTTCTGTATGACACCTTCAGCCCATTGAACAGTTGTCCTTAGACCGCTTGACCAGGGTCTTGTGGACACCTCTAGCACTGAAAGATGCAGTGCTTGGACGCCTGCAGCCACCGGAAAGCCCAATGTTACCAGTTAGTTCCGTCAGTTGGTATACCTAGATTGAATCATTACATTGTTTATTTGCCTCCATTTGCTTCTCCTAAACGCCGTACGCCGTGTGTGGTTGGCTGAGGTTATCAAGTACAGTAATAATACAAAAAGAACATGTTTTTAAGGCTAATAAATTGGTTAGGGAGAAGTGCAGACCAAGCTGTAACAGCTTGAACCTGAAACGCATGCCGCAATACTTGTATACACAGCTCTCCATGGTCAAGTGCAGGATAAGACGTAAGGGGTACAACCTACTGTGACACCACAGCTCCATGGTCAGTGCGGAATAGACGAAGGGGTAAGCTACTTGTGACATCACACAAGCTCCATGGTCAGTGCTAGGTAATAACGAAGGGTAGCCTTACGTGACAATCACACAGCTCATGGTCAGTCAGGTAATAGCGAGGTACAAGCCTACATGTGGCTATTCACAATTCCATGGTCAGTGCAAGGTAAATAGACGTAGGGTACAGCCTACTGTACATCACACAGCTCCATGGTTAGATGCAGTATAGATGAGGTACACGCTACTGTGACATCACACAGCTCCATGGTTAGTGCAGTAATAGATGAGGGTAACAGCCTACTTGACACCACACAGCTCCATGTTATGTGGCAGGTAATAGACGAGGGTACCAGCTACTGTTGACATCACACAGCATCCATGTCAGAGTAATAGACGAGGGTAAGCCTATGTGACATCACACAGCTTCCATGGTAGTGCAAGTAATATTTGATTGGTTAATGGAAGATTTGATTGGTTGATGGAAGATTTGATTGGTTGATGGAAGATTTGATTGGTTAATGGAATATTTGATTGGTTAATGGAAGATTTGATTGGTTAATGTAAAATTTGATTGGTTAATGGAAGATTTGATTGGTTGATGGAAGATTTGATTGGTTGATGGAAGATTTGATTGGTTAATGGAANATTGGTTGATGGAAGATTTGATTGGTTAATGGAAGATTTGATTGGTTAATGGAAGATTTGATTGGCTGATGGAAGATTTGATTGGTTAATGGAAGATTTGATTGGTTGATGGAAGATTTGATTGGTTAATGGAAGATTTGATTGGTTGATAGAAGATTTGATTGGTTAATGGAAGATTTGATTGGTTGATAGAAGATTTGATTGGTTAATGGAAGATTTGATTGGCTGATAGAATAAAGATGCTCTAAGACCCCAGGAAATCACGTTGACACGGAAACATTTGAAATCTTTCCTCCGAAATCCAAGCTGCTCTTTAAAGCCCCATCCTGCAGCATTCTATTACTCTCAAAACAACCCGTTGTAAAAACCACAGTCGATTCCCCATAAACTTTTCCTATGTATGCTTTCTCTCAGAAACAAAACCTAAGGGTTTCAATCGCCCCGCAGCCCTACTCCGGTGACCAGCTGTATCAACAGTTGCGGTGATGCTGTATCAACAACAGCAGTGAATGTGGAAATTGGTAACAGCGGGGCGGCCATTGTGTGCTTCGAAAGTCAACTGCAGGTGTGATCTGTAGTCTGAATTACGTAGCTCTCTACTGACAGAGTCCCAAATTGTCACCCTATTCCCTACTTAGTGCACTACGTTTGACCAGGGCTCTGGTAGGGATTAGGGTACCATTTGAGATGCAGGCAGGTTATGTTTACCGAGCGCAGACGGGGGGGGCAAACTAATGTTTATGCCACGATAATACTTGTGAGAGTGAGAGCATTTGTACAAGGGGCATGTTGTGAGAGAAGCTCTATGCATACAGAGATGCTTATTCTAAAGCCTCCTGGGTAGTTTTTATGTCATGTGCTTTGTCACTGCCGGTTCTTTGCCTGACGGTGAAATAATCCCTTATTCCATCTTGGTTAAATCCATATCTACCAACTGCTCTGTTTTCAATTTTGTAATGTTGTTTTCTCTCTCTCACTGTATCTCTTTCCATTCCTCTTTCTATTTCTATCTCTCTCTCTCTCTCTCTCTCCCCCCCTTTGCCCCCCTCCCTTCCCCTCTCTTTCAGTGATGGCTTGTGGGATGCCTATACCTCCAGTAAACGGTAGTATTGTCGGGCAGGACTTCACTCTTGGTGCCAGGGCCATGTACCAATGCAACCCCGGTTTCAGATTGGCCAGCCCCCTGGCCGTGTCAGTCGTCTGTCAGGAGTCTGGGAGGTGGAGCTCCAATCAGGCCCCGTCCCGCTGCATACGTGAGTAGTCCTCATTGGTTGGAGTTGACATACCTATACTTTGTTTATTGCCGCCAGAACAGACTGAATTCTTTGGGGCATAGATTCTACAGTTGCTCAATTTGCTATCAAGGGACCTAACGTGTGCCAGGAAAACATTACATCACCACCACCAGCCCGTACCGTTGACACCAGGACCAGCCTGTACCGTTGACACCAGGACCAGCCCGTACCGTTGACACCAGGACCAGCCCGTACTGTTGACACCAGGACCAGCCTGTACCGTTGACACCAGTACCAACCCGTACCGTTGACACCAGGACCAGCCTGTACCGTTGACACCAGGACCAGCCTGTACCGTTGACACCAGGCAGGATGGGGGCCATGGACTCACGCTGTTTACGTCAAATCCTAACTCTGCCATCAGCATGACGCAACAGGAACCGGGATTTTTGTCGGACCAGGCAATGTTTTTTCAGTCCTCAGTGATGGTGATGCCCACTGCAGCCGCTCCTTCTTGTTTTAACTGATGGGAACCCAGTGTTGTCGTCTGCTGCAACAGCCCGTCTGTGACCAGGACCGATGAGTTGTGCCCATCTGTGACCAGAACCGATGAGTTGTGCCCATCTGTGACCAGGACCGATGAGTTGTGCCCATCTGTGACCAGAACCGATGAGTTGTGCCCATCTGTGACCAGGGACCGAGAACCGCCCCATCTGACGAGATATGTGCCCATCCTGTGCCAGAAACCGATGAGTTGTGCCCATCTGTGACAAGGACCGATGAGTTGTGCCCATCTGTGACAAGAACCGATGAGTTGTGCCCATCTGTGACCAAGAACCGATTGTCATTGTGCTCGATGTTCTGTG
>NW_019944765.1:62963-65509 GCF_002910315.2 Salvelinus sp. IW2-2015 | reverse complement strand
CATCTGTGACCAACCGATGAGTTGTGCCCATCTGTGACAAGGACCGACGAGTTGTGCCCATCTGTGACAAGGACCGACGAGTTGTGCCCATCTGTGACCAGAACCGATGAGTTGTGCCCATCTGTGACCAGAACCGATGAGTTGTGCCCATCTGTGACAAGATATGATGAGTTGTGCCATCTGTGACAAGAACCGATGAGTTGTGCCCATCTGTGACCAGAACCGATGAGTTGTGCCCATCTGTGACAAGAACAAACCGATGAGTTGTGCCCATCTGTGACAAGAACCGATGAGTTGTGCCCATCTGTGACCAGAACCGATGAGTTGTGCGCTCAGAGATGCCGTTCTGCACACCACTGTTGTACTGCGCCGCTATTTGCCTGTTTTGTGGCCCGCCTSTAAACYTGCACAGTTCTTGCCATTCTCCTTCTACCGCTCTTATCAACGAGCAGTTTYCACCCACAGGACTTCCGCTGACTGGATGTTTTCTGATTGTCKCACCATTCTCTGTAAACCCGAGACACTGTCACGTGTGGAAAGCACAGGAGAGCGGACGTTTCTGAGATACTGGAACCGGCTCACCTTGCACCGATTATCTTTTTTTTTTACCTTTATTTAACTCGGCAAGTCAGTTAAGAACAAATTCTTATTTTCAATGACGGCCTAGGAACAGTGGGTTTAACTGCCTTGTTCAGGGGCAGAATGACAGATTTGTACCTTGTCAACTCAGGGATTTGATCTTGCAACCTTTCGGTTACTAGTCCAACGCTCTAAGCACCTAGGCTACCTGCCGCCTCTACACTCTAACCACTAGGCTACCTGCCACCTCTACACTCTAACCACTAGGCTACCTGCCACCTCTACACTCTAACCACTAGGCTACCTGCCGCGCCATCATACGACGGTCAAAGTCACTTAGTTAACTAATGTTCAATGGAACAGTAACTGAATGCCTTGATGCCGGTCTGCCTGCTGTATATAACAAGCCACAGCCATGTGACTCACTGTCTGTAAGAGCCATCAATTTTCGAGAATGGAGTGGTGTACCTAATAAACTGTCCGGTGAGTGTATGTCCTCATTGGTTGGAGTTCACTTGTAATGATTCCTCATTGGTTAGAGTTCACTTATCGTGAGGCCTCATTGGTTGAAGATCACTTATCGTGAGGCCTCAYTGGTTGRAGATCACTTATCGTGARGCCTCATTGGTTGGAGATCACTTATCGTGAGGCCTCATTGGTTGGAGATCACTTATYGTGAGGCCTCATTGGTTGGAAATCACATCATTCAGTTCTCATTGGGGCTACATTACCTTCCACATATGTAATGATTTCGAATCATTTTTTATAAAAAAGGTTTTATTCAGAATTAGAGTTGTGACCGGGTTCAGCGCCAGGAATATTTCACTTTAAGACTGTTGTTCATTTGGGGAGAGATAAATCCCCAGCTTCACTGTCCAAGAGTCACTAAAATATGAGATCCAAGAATGAGGTACCACCGCCAAGCTTGTGTCATGTTTAGATTATAAATAACTTAGAAAATGAGGTTCGCTAGTTGTGGCTTTTAATCGTGGCGATTTTTAAATGTACTTTGACGACTAAATATAATAAAGTATCAACTATTAAAATCAAGTCAAATCAAATGTTTATTTGTCACATGCGTTGAATACAACAGGTGTAGACCTTACCGTGAAATGCTTACTTACAAGCCCTTAATCAACGATGCAGTTTTCTGAAAATGACAAAAAAAAAAAAAAGTAAGAGTTAAGGAAAACAAATAATTAACGAGCATCAGTAAATAACGTGTCATACAGATGAATAGACTGAGACATACAGACATACAGCCTATTGATAAAATAAAAGTAATTTCACATCTTAAAACAGTTCAGTTAGTCATTTCTGACCGGTGACCTATGTGTATCTGACCCCCTGACCTTTGCAGCGGTGACCTGCCCTGACATCGGCCACTCTGCGGTGGATCACGGGAGATGGAGGCTGATCTACGGGTCTCAGAGCCAATACGACGCCTTGATGATGCTCATCTGTGACCCCGGTTATTACTACAAGGGTCAGAGGGTCATCCGTTGCCAGGCCAACAGCACCTGGGACTACCCGGAGCCCCGGCCGGCCTGCGAGAGTGAGTCGGAATCTACATCTCCCACAATGCATTGTAGAGCAGTACAATCTGCCGTTTTGCTTTCAACCAAGTTGTGCTTTAGATGATGTGGTAGAATGAGAAAGACACGGTAAATAAAACTGATTTCCCATGGAGATCATTATCAGTGTTAATTCACCAGACTAATGCTTTCTTTACATGTTCTCCTGCACAGAGGAGAGAGACAATTATTATAATTGTTTTTACATTTATTTAACCTTTATTTAACTAGGCAAGTCAGTTAATACAATGACGGCCTACTGGGGAACASTGGGTTATCTGCCTTGTTCAGGGGCAGAACGACAGATGTTTTACCTTGTCAGCTCAGGGATTCGATCCAGCAATCTTTCAGTTATTGGCCTAACGCTCTAACCACTTGGCTACCTGCCGCCCC
>NW_019944765.1:60403-62477 GCF_002910315.2 Salvelinus sp. IW2-2015 | reverse complement strand
GTGTTCGGAGCGACAGCCATCTTCTCCTGTAACACAGGCTATACGCTGGTTGGTTCCCGGGTCAGAGAGTGCATGTCCAATGGCCTCTGGAGTGGATCTCAGGTCCAGTGTCTCGGTGAGAGAACCGGAACCAGCTAGAGACAGTTACAACCACATTTAACCAGTTCAATATCATTTTGTATTTCAAGCTATTTTCATAAAGAACCAGAATGTGGTGTTTAGTCAAACATTGTGTTTTATTAAGGCTATATGACCTCTTTATGACAAACAGAATATATCCCTGTATGCATATGTGACTGTATTCTTTGTCTCGCTCTGTTCTGTCCCTCCTCTCTAGCGGGTCACTGTGGTACCCCAGAGCCAATAGTGAATGGTCAGATCATAGGAGAGAACTATAACTACAGAGGTAGTGTGGTCTACCAGTGTAACCCGGGATTCAGACTCATCGGGGTGTCTGTACGAATCTGTGAACAGGACCACCGCTGGTCCGGACGTACCCCTGTCTGTGTCCGTAAGTACCCAGAGACAGTGGCTTTGGGTTTGGGTTGAACTAAAAAAATCAACCAGGCTTTTACAGAAATCCCAGTTGGAACATTCCCAGAATTAGGAGGAGAAAAGCAGGGACATTCCCAGAATTAGGAGGGAAAAGCAGGGACATTCCCAGAATTAGGAGGGAAAAGCAGGGACATTCCCAGAATTAGGAGGGATATTCCCACCTCAGCAGTAGGTCCCTAGTCCTATCCAGTGTTACTCATTACTCTATCGGTAGACCCTAGTCCTATCCAATGATACTCATTACTCTATAGGTAGACCTAGTCCTATCCAATGATACTCATTACTCTATAGGTAGACCCTAGTCCTATCCAATGATACTCATTACTCTATGTGTAGACCCGAGTCCTATCCAATGATACTCATTACTTATGTGTAGACCCTAGTCCTATCCAATGATACTCATTACTCTATAGGTAGACCCTAGTCCTATCCAATGATACTCATTACTCTATAGGTAACCCTAGTCCTATCCAATGATACTCATTACTCTATAGGTAGACCCTAGTCCTATCCAATGATACTCATTCCTCTATAGGTTAGACCCTAGTCCTATCCAATGATACTCATTACTCTATAGGTAGACCCTAGTCCTATCCAATGTACTCATTACTCTATGTGTAGACCCTAGTCCTATCCAATGATATTGATTTCTCTATAGGTAGAACCCTAGTCCTATCCAATGATACTCATTACTCTATAGGTAGACCCTAGTCCTATCCAATGATACTCATTACTCTATGTGTAGACCCTAGTCCTATCTAATGATACTCATTACTCTATAGGTAGACCCTGTCCTATCCAATGTTACTCATTACTCTATGTGTAGACCCTAGTCCTATCCAATGATATTGATTTCTCTATAGGTAGACCCTAGTCCTATCCAATGTTACTCATTACTCTATAGGTAGACCCTAGTCCTATCCAATGATACTCATTACTCTATAGGTAGACCCTAGTCCTATCCAATGATACTCTTACTCTATAGGTAGACCCTAGTCCTATCAATGATACTCATTTCCTCTATAGGTAGACCCTAGTCCTATCCAATGATACTCATTACTCTATAGGTAGACCCTAGTCCTATCCAATGATACTCATTACTCTATAGGTAGACCCTAGTCCTATCCAATGATACTCATTCCTCTATAGGTAGACCTAGTCCTATCCAATGATATTGATTTCTCTATAGGTAGACCTAGTCCTATCCAATGATACTCATTACTCTATAGGTAGACCCTAGTTCCTATCCAATGATACTCATCTCTATAGGTAGACCCTAGTCCTATCCAATGTTACTCATTACTCTATGTGTAGACCCTAGTCCTATCCAATGATATTGATTTCCTATAGGTAGACCCTAGTCCTATCCAATGTTACTAATTACTCTATAGGTAGACCCTAGTCCTATCCAAGATACTCATTACTCTATAGGTAGACCCTAGTCCTATCAATGATACTCATTCCTCTATAGGTAGACCCTAGTCCTATCCAATGATACTCATTACTCTATAGTAGACCC
>NW_019944765.1:53309-56638 GCF_002910315.2 Salvelinus sp. IW2-2015 | reverse complement strand
ATTTGACAACATGTGACTGATGTGTTTTGGGATAGTGTTGACAGCTTGTAATGACGTTAGACATGTTTAGTGATAGATATTGTCTATATTTTCCTTGTCTCCATAGCGATCACATGTGGTCATCCGGGCAACCCTTCCTTTGGCTTTACCCAGGGAACGCAGTTCAACCTGAACGACATTGTGCACTTTGCGTGCAACACCGGCTACGTCCTGCAGGGGGCGGTTACGTCTCACTGCCAGTCCAACGGACAGTGGAGCAACACCCTACCCAAGTGTAAAAGTAAGTCAGGAGAATGTACAGAGAGGAGCGTATTATGTAATTCCCTGCTATGGGAATGAGGTGATCTGTTTATGGTTATTTACACATGTTGAATAAAGATGTCTGGACAAAAAGCTTATTTCCTGGCTTATAATTTGTGACGCTGACGTTGCATGTCACATAGCTAGTTTAGTTTAGCTTCGCAGAGTAATGTCATCTTTCCGGTGGAATTAAAGAACTTAGCATACTGTCGCCCCGTAAAATGTCTTTGCTCGTATTGGTCGGTGATATTGACAGAGACTTTGGGGCGTGTTGTGCATGTGTCAGCTAGCAAGCTCAGAGCTAGCTTAGCTTAGTTTAGCTTAGCTTAGCTTAGCTTAGCTTAGCTTAGTTTAGTTTAGCTTAGCTTAGCTTAGTTTAGCTTAGTTTAACTTAGCTTAGTTTTGCTTAGCTTAGTTTAGTTTAGTTTAGCTTAGTGTAGCTTAGTTTAGTTTAGCTTAGCTTAGCTTAGCTTAGCTTAGCTTAGTTTAGTTTAGCTTAGCTTAGTTTAGCTTAGTTTAACTTAGCTTAGTTTTGCTTAGCTTAGTTTAGTTTAGTTTAGCTTAGTGTAGCTTAGTTTAGTTTAGCTTAGCTTAGCTTAGCTTAGCTTAGCTCAGCTTAGCTTAGTTTAGCTTAGCTTAGCTTAGTTTAGCTTAGCTTAGCTTAGTTTAGCTGTGTATATTCACCCTTAAAGCCGATACCACGACGGCCCTCAAGGAACTACACTGTACTTTGTGCAAACTGGAAACCACATATCCTGAGGCGCCATTTATTGTAGCTGCGGATTTTAACAAAGCAAATTTGAGGAAAGTTATATCAACACATGGACTGTAGTACTCACGCTCCCCCCCCTACCTTCGGCAAATCAGATCAAGACTATATTTTGCTCCGCTCTTCTTATTGGCAGAAACTCAAACAGGAAGTAACCGTTTTAAGGCATATTCAACGCTGGTCTGACCAATCAGAATCTATGCGTGAAGATTGTTTTGATCACTCGGACTGGGATATGTTCCGGGTAGCCTCAGAGAATAACATTCAGGAACACGGTGACTGAGTTTACCAGGAAGTGTATATGACCATTAAAACCTACCCAGAAACCGTGGAGAGATGGCGGCATGCGCACAAATCTGAAAGCGCGAACCACCGCATTTAACCAAGGCAAGGTGAATGGTAATATGGTTGAATACAAACAGTGTAGTTATTCCCTGCGTAAGGCAAACAGGCAAAACGGAATCACTAGTCGCATCCTCAGCTAGTCAAGGATCATATCACCTCCACCCTACCTGACACCCTAGACCCACTACAATTTGCTTACCGCCCCAATAGATCGACATACGATGCATTCGCCATCACACTGTACACTGTCCTAACCCATCTGGACAAGAGGAATACCTATGTGAGAATGCTGTTCATTGACTACAGCTCAGCATTCAACACCATAGTACCCTCCAAGCTCATCATTAAGCTGGAGGCCCTGGGTCTGAACCCCGCCCTGTGCCACTGGGTCCTGGACTTCCTGACGTGCCGCCCCCAGGTGGTGAAGGTAGGAAACATCACCTCCACTCCGCTGATCCTCAACACAGGGGCCCCACAAGGGTGCGTTCTGAGCCCTCTCCTGTACTCCCTGTTCACCCACTCGACTGCGTGGCCATGCACGCCTCCAACTCAATCATCAAGTTTGCAGACGACACAACAGTGGTAGGCTTGATTACCAACAATAATGAGACAGCCTACAGAGGAGGTGAGGGCCCTGGCGGAGTGGTGCCAGGAAAATAACCTTGCTTCAATGTCAACAAAACGAAGGAGCTGATCATGGACTTCAGGAAACAGCAGAGGGAACACCCTCCTATCCACATCGACGGGACCACAGTGAAGAACATGAAAAAGCATCAAGTTCCTCGGCGTACACATCAAGGACATTCGAAATGGTCCACCCACACAGACAGTGTGGTGAAGAAGGTGCACAGAACATCTTCACCTCAGGAGGCTGAAGAAATTTGGCTTGGCCGCTAAGACCCTCAACATCGTTTATAGATGCACAATTGAGAGCATCTATAGTGAGGTCTGCCCAATGCATCACCGGGGACATACTGCCTGCCCTCCAAGACACCTACAGCACCCGATGTCACAGGAAGGCCACACAGATCATCAAGGACATTAACCACCCGATCCACGGCCTGTTCACCCCGCTACCATCCAGAAGGCGAGGTCAGTACAGGTGCATAAAAGCTGGGACCGAGAGACTGAAAAACAGCTTCTATCTCAAGGCCATCAGACTGTTAAATAGCCGTGGCTACACAGCCACCACCCGGTTACTCCATCCACCCTGCCCTTAGAGCTGCTGCCCCATATACAGACAGGGAATCACTGGTCACTTTAATAATGTTACTCAACCCTCCACCTTAGAGGCTGCTGCCTCTATACATAGACATGGAATCACTGGCCACTTTAATAATGTTACTCCACCCTCCACCTTAGAGGCTGCTGCCCTCTATACATAGACATGGAATCACTGGTCACTTTAATAATGTTACTCCACCCTCCACCTTAGAGGCTGCTGCCCCATATACAGACAGGGAATCACTGGTCACTTTAATAATGTTACTCCACCCTGCACCTTAGAGGCTGCTGCCCTCTGTACATAGACATGGAATCACTGGTCACTTTAATAATGTTACTCCACCCTGCACCTTAGAGGCTGCTGCCCCATATACAGACAGGGAATCACTGGCCACTTTAATAATGGAACACAAGTCACTTCACAACCATGTTTACTCATTTTATATGTGTTTACTGTATTATATTCTACTGTGTTTTAGTGAATACCACTCCGACATTGCTCATTCTAATATTCATTTTTTTGCAGTTTTACTTTAGTGCCTTGTTTGGCAACAGGATGCATGTTTCGGAATATTTTGTATTCTGTACAGGCTTTGTTCTTTTCCCTCTGTCATTTAGTTAGTAGTATTGGTAGGTAACTACAATGTTGTTGATCCATTCTCAGTTTTCTCCTATTCACAAGCCAAACAGT
>NW_019944765.1:41510-47480 GCF_002910315.2 Salvelinus sp. IW2-2015 | reverse complement strand
GCCGATACGCTTACACATCAAGGACATTCTGAAATGGTCCACCCACACAGACAGTGTGTGTGAAGAAGGTGCAACAGAACAATCTTCAACCTCAGGAGGCTGAAGAAATTTGGCTTGGCCGCTAAGAACCTCAACATCGTTATAAGATGCACAATGAGAGCATCTATAGTGAGGTCTGCCCAATGCATCACCGGGGACATACTGCCTGCCCTCCAAGACACCTACAGCACCCGATGTCACAGGAAGGCCACACAGATCATCAAGGACATTAACCACCCGATCCACGGCCTGTTCACCCCCGCTACCATCCAGAAGGCGAGGTCAGTACAGGTGCATAAAAGCTGGGACCGAGAGACTGAAAAACAGCTTCATCTCAAGGCCATCAGACTGTTAAATAGCCGTGGCTACACAGCCACACCCCGGTTACTCCATCCACCCTGCACCTTAGAGGCTGCTGCCCCATATACAGACAGGGAATCACTGGTCACTTTAATAATGTTACTCACCCTCCACCTTAGAGGCTGCTGCCTCTATACATAGACATGGAATCACTGGCCACTTTAAAATGTTACTCCACCCTCCACCTTAGAGGCTGCTGCCCTCTATACATAGACATGGAATCACTGGTCACTTTAATAATGTTACTCCACCCTCCACCTTAGAGGCTGCTGCCCCATATACAGACAGGGAATCACTGGTCACTTTAATAATGTTACTCCACCCTGCACCTTAGAGGCTGCTGCCCTCTGTACATAGACATGGAATCACTGGTCACTTTAATAATGTTACTCCACCCTGCACCTTAGAGGCTGCTGCCCCATATACAGACAGGGAATCACTGGCCACTTAATAATGGAACACAAGTCACTTCAACCATGTTTACTCATTTTATATGTGTTTACTGTATTATATTCTACTGTTTGTTTAGTGAATACCACTCCGACATTGCTCATTCTAATATTCATTTTTTTGCAGTTTACTTTAGTGCCTTGTTGGCAACAGGATGCATGTTTCGGAATATTTGTATTCTGTACAGGCTTTGTTCTTTCCCTCTGTCATTTAGGTAGTATTGTAGAGTAACTACAATGTTGTTGATCCATTCTCAGTTTTCTCCTATCACAGCCATTCAACTCTGTAACTGTTTTAAAGTCACCATTGGCCTCATGGTGAAATCCCTGAGCGGTTTCCTTCCTCTCCGACAACTAAGTTAGGAAGGACGCCTGTATCTTTGTAGTGACTGGGTGTATTGATACACCAGCCAAAGTGTAATAATAACTTCACCATGCTCAAAGGGATATTCAATGTCATGCTTTTTTATTTTTACCCATCTACCAATAGGAGCCCTTCTTTGCGAGGCATTGGAAAACCTCTCTGGTCTATGTGGTTGAATCTGTGTTTGAAATTCACTGCTCTTACTGAGGGACCTGACAGATAATTGTGGTGTGGGGGTACAGAGATTAAGTAGTCATTCAAAAATCCTGTTAAACACTATTATTGCACATTTCTACTCCTGAACTATTGAGGCCACAACAAAAAGGTTAAAACACTTGTTGACTCAATACATTTCAGCTTTTCATTTTGAACTTTGAATTTGTTAATTAACATTTCTAAAAACACAATTCCACTCTGACCTTATGGGGTATTGTGTGTAGATCAGTGACAAAACAATCTCTATTTAATCCATTTACCATTCAGGATGTGGAACAAGTCAAGGGTTTACTTTCTGAAGGCGCTATACAGTACATATGAAGTAATACCAAGGAGGAGATGGTCATGACTAGAGTACAGTATAATACATATGAAGTAATACCAAGGAGGATGAGTCATGACTAGAGTACAGTATAATACAGTATATTAAAGTGGTTAGAACAGTATGTAAACATTATTAAAGTGATCAGTGTTCCATTATTAAAGTGACCAGTGTTTCATGACTCTATGGCAATAGGGCAGTAGTCTCTAAGGTGCAGGGTAGAGTACCGGGTGGTAGCTGGCTAGAACAGTGACTAATGTTCAGGGCAGGTTACTGGRCAGAGGCCGGCTAGTGGTGACTATTTAACAGTCTGATGGCYTGGAGATCGAAGCTGTTTTTTCAGTCTCTCTGTCCCAGCTTTGATGCACCTGTACTGTCTCTKCMTTGTMTATGGTAGTGGGGTGAACAGGTGACCGCACCACCCTCTGGAGAGTCCTCCGCCCAGTAGACAGTGCAACTGCTGTAACAGGTGGTGATACAGCCTGACAGGAGCTACTCAATGGTGCATCTGTAGACGTTTCTGAGTGTCTTAGGGGCCAAGCTGAATTAATTAAGCCTCCTGCACCTTCTTCACCCCACTGTCTGTGTGACCGGACCATTTCAGGTTGTCTGTGATGTGCTTGCCGAAGAACTTGAAGCTTCTCACCTTCTCCACTGCAGCCCCATTGATGTGGATGATCAGCTCCTTCGTTTTGTTGACGTTGAGGGAGAGGTTATTTTCCTGCCACCACTCCACCAGGCCTCTCACTTTCTCCCTGTAGGCTGTCTCATCGTTGTTGGTAATCAGTCCTACCACTGTTGTGTCGACAACAAACTTGATGATAGAGTTGGGGATATGAATGGCCACGCAGTCATGGGTGAACAGGGTGTACAGGAGAGGGGGCTGAGCACGCACCYTTGCGGGTTCAGGATCAGCATGGCGGAGGTGTTGCTGCCTACTTTCCCCAACTGGGGGCGGCCCGTCAGGAAATCCAGGACCCAGTTGCACAGGGCGGGGTTCAGACCCAGGGCCCCGAGCTTAGTGATGAGCTTGGAGGGTACTATGGTGTTGAATACTAAGCTGTAGTCAATGAACAGCATTCTTACATAGGTATTCCTCTTGTCCAGATGGGATAGGGCAGTGTGGGATGGTCGATCGCCTTCACCGATAGATCTGTTGCCAGGTAGCTCTGTACTCACAGCTCCCACTTTCCCGCCACCTCGGTTGTCTCACTTCTGCGGGTGGTGTCATCGCAGATTGTAGCTCAGATCTGTCTCGGCGCGATCTTCGGCTGGTACTTGCAGGGAGTGTCTGTAGTAAATTCTGTTGGCTCTAAACACATGGCTTGCACTGGTATTATGCAGAATCCTGTCAAGAATGGAGTCTGTTGCGCGGTCCGGTATCAGCATCTGTAGGCTAGATCCTCGTTGGCGTGGTATGCAGAATCCTGTAGTCTATTATGTTCTGGGCGCCTGCCTACCCAGTATTTCGCATTTACTACCAAAGGGGTGGTATGCAGATTGTAGAATCGTTGAGGACTCCACACGTACTTGCGATACTCAATGCATGCCATTTTTTACGATAGACAGTCTAGTTGCATAAGCACGCCTCACAGCCGATTCATCGTGATTCAGAATTTAGTAGATCTGTTGGGTGGTATGCGAGATTGGTAGTAGATCTGTTGGGGTGGTATGCAGATTGTAATATGTTGGTGTGGTATGCAGTAGGTAGTAGAGTGTGGCATGGAGCGGTGGTATGCAGATTGTAGTAGATCTGTTGGGGTGGTATGCAGATTGTAGTTAGATCTGTTGGGGTGGTATGCAGATTGTAGTAGATCTGTGGGGGGTGGTATGCATGTAGTAGATTGTTGGTGGTTGCAGATGTGTAGATCTTTGGGTGGTATGCAGATTGTTAGTAGATCTGTTGGGTGGTATGCAGATTGTAGTAGATCTGTTGGGGTGGTATGCAGAATTGTAGTAGATCTGTTGGGAAGAGTGGTATGCAGATTGTAGATAGATCTGTTGGGGTGGTATGCAGATTGTAGTAGATCTGTTGGGGTTGTGGTATGCAGATTGGGTAGATCTGTTGGGTTTGGTCTGAAGGAGCTGGGGAGAGACTGTGGGGGTATGCCGTAGTTGTATAGATCTGGTGGCGGTGGTATGCAGATTTGTATAGATTCTGTTGGGGTGTATGCAGATTGTAGTAATCTTTGGGGGGGTGCGGTATGCAGATTTTATCTAGTAGAGTCTGTTTGGGTATGCAGATTGTAGTAGATCTGTTGTAGGGTGGTATGCAGATTGTAGTGTCTGTTGGTGAGGGGGGGTGATGCAGAATTGTATAGATCTGTTGAGGGGGTGGTATGCAGATTGTAGTAGATCTGTTGGGTGGTATGCAGATTGTAGTAGAATCTTGTGGGGTGGTATGCAGATTGTAGTAGATTGTGGTCTGTTGTGGTAGACGTGTGGGGTGGTATGCAGAGTTGTATTGGGTCTGTTGGGGTGGTATGCAGATTGTAGTAGATCTGTGTGGGGTGGTATGCAGATTGATGTGGGTCTGTTGGGTGTGGGTATGCAGATTGTAGTAGATCTGTTGGGGTGGTATGGTGGTATTATGCGTTGGTTATGATTTGGGTTCGTGGGTGGATGCAGATGTAGTAGATCTGTTGGGTGGTTAAGCAGATTGTAGTGGTCTGTTGGTGGTGGTATGCAGATTGTAGAGGTCTGTTTGGGTGTGTAGCAGTCTTATTGAGATCTTTGGTTTATGTGTTTGGTGTGGAGTGATGCAGATTGTATCTGTTGGGTTTCTCTGTTGGGTGGGTGGTATGCAGATTGTAGTAGATCTGTTGGGGTGGTATGCAGATATGAGTTAATGTGTCTGTTGGGTGGTATGCAGATTGTAGTTAGATCGTGGGGTGTATGCAGATTTAGTGGTCTGTTGGCAGGGGGGTCGGGTATGCAGATTGTAGTAGATCTGTTGGGGTGGTAATGCAGATTGGTAGTGTAGTTGTTGGGTGGTATGCAGATTGTAGCTGGGTTAGATGGGCAGGTGATCGCGGTGGTATGCCAGATTTTTAGTAGATCTGTTGGCGCGCCCAACAGATCTACTACAATCTGGCATACCACCCCCACGACACACTGTCTTCTGCATACCACCCAACGAATCTACTACAATCTGATCCAGGGTGGTCCCGCCTATGCCCAGATGTTTGTAGATAATCTGCCTCAATGGCAGGCCCAACTTGCCATACCACCCATATATGCAAGAAGATACTTTGTTAACGTACTAAAGTGACTCTTGTGCATACCACCAACATTGGACAACCATAGCAATCTGCCATCCACCCAACAGAACCCAACATCTGCTTACCGCCCATCATACAAGCTGCATACCACCCCACAGCGTCCGGATATGCTAAGACTATGTCTGAGTATGAATCTCTCCGAGCCCGAACAGATCTACTACAATCTGCCGATAACCACCCCAAGCACCCACTACTCTGCATCCACCCACACAGAGATCACTACCCAATCTGCAGGTCTTACGAACCCAGAGTACGCAGAGATGCTCCAACGTATCAGATCTGTTAGTCTGGCGTACGCTATCTCCAGTAGCAGCAGATTGTAGCACCGAACTTCTACTTGGTCTGGCCCATAACACCCCACAGAGTTCTACTACATCTGCTACCACCCCCAACTACGGTAATCGTATTAAGCAGTTTGTAGCTAGATAGTCTGTTGCATACCCCCAACAGATCTTATACAAGTGCTGGGTGCATAGTACACGCAATTCTGTCCAAAGTACGGACCTCACTGCTATCATATCTGGGTGTACTATCATGCAGATTGTTAGTGCCCACAGGTTGCGTTAATCACATTCTGTTGGCGGTTACCACGGCTCAAAACAGATTCCCACTACACAAGTATCTGTGTAGTAGATCCTGTTACCTAGCGCCCAACAGATCTGCCCAATCTGCTACCACGGTGGTAATGGCATGCTGTAACAATCTGTCACCACCCAGATTTATGTTACAAATTGTCTGATAACATCTGTTGGACAACAGATCTACTACAACGCATTCACCCCCAGTCTACTAAAATCTCATACACCAACAGATCCTACTCATCTGATACACAACAAGATACTATGGGGTGGTTGCAGATTGTAGTGCTGGTCTTCATCAAGTTTAAGATCGTCCAGTGGTATGCAGATACAGATGTCCATACCGTACCTGATCTGATGA
>NW_019944765.1:27687-41485 GCF_002910315.2 Salvelinus sp. IW2-2015 | reverse complement strand
GCGGTCTACCTATGAGTAATGAGTACATTGGATAGACAGGGTCTACCTATAGAGGAATGTAGTATCATTTGATAGTACTAGGGTCTACCTATAGAGTAATGAGTATCATTGGATAGGACTAGGGTCTACCTATAGAGTAATTAGTAACATTGGATAGGACTAGGGTCTACCTATAGAGAAATCAATATCATTGATAGGACTAGGGTCTACACACTAGAGTAAGTAATGAGTAACATTGGATAGCGGACTACGGTCTACCTATAGAGTGAGTAATGAGTATCATTGGATAGGACTAGGGTCTACCTATCTAGAGTTAATGAAGTATCATTGGATAGGACTAGGGTCTACCTATAGAGAAATCAATATCATTGGTAGGACTAGGGTCTACCTATAGAGGAATGAGTATCATTGGATAGGACTAGGGTCTACCTATAGAAGTAATGAGTATCATTTGGATAGGACTAGGGTCTACCTATTAGAGTAATGAGTATCATTGGATAGGACTAGGGTCTACCTATAGAGGAATGAGTATCATTGGATAGGACTAGGGTCTACCTATAGAGTAATGAGTATCATTGGATAGGACTAGGGTCTACCTATAGAGTAATGAGTATCATTGGATAGGACTAGGGTCTACCTATAGAGTAATGATAACATTGGATAGGACTAGGGTCTAACCTATAGAGAAATCAATATCATTGGATAGGACTAGGGTCTACACATAGAGTAATGAGTAACATTGGATAGGACTAGGGTCTACCTATAGAGTAATGAGTATCATTAGATAGGACTAGGGTCTACACATAGAGTAATGAGTATCATTGGATAGGACTAGGGTCTACCTATAGAGAATAGAGTATCATTGGATAAGGACTAGGGTCTACCTATAGAGAAATCAATATTCATTGGATAGGACTAGGGTCTACACATAGAGTAATGATGTAACATTGGATAGGACTAGGGTCTACCTATTAGAGTAATGAGTATCATTGGATAGGACTAGGGTCATACCTATAGAGGAATGAGTATCATTGGATAGGACTAGGGTCTTACCTATATAGATAATGAGTATATCATTGGATAGGGACTAGGGTTCTACCTATAGAGTAATGAGTATCAGGATAGGACTAGGTCGTCTACCTATAGAGTAATGAGTATCATTGGATAGGACTAGGGTCTACACATAGAGTAATGAGTATCATTGGATAGGACTCGGGTCTACACATAGAGTAATGAGTATCATTGGATGGACTAGGGTCTACCTATAGAGTATGAGTATCATTGGATAGGACTAGGGTCTACCATAGAGTATGAGTATCATGGATAGACTAGGGCACCGATAGAGTAATGAGTAAACACTGGATAGGACTAGGGACCTACTGGCTGAAGTGGATAATATTTTGACAACATGTGACCTGATGTGTTTTGGATAGTGTTGACAGCTTGTAATGACGTTAGACATGTTTAGTGATAGATATTGTCTATATTTTCCTGTGTCTCCATAGCGATCACATGTGGTCATCCGGGCAACCCTTTCCTTCGGCTTTACCCAGGGAACGCAGTTCAACCTGAACGACATTGTGCACTTTGCGTGCCAACACCGGCTACGTCCTGCAGGGGGCGGTTACGTCTCACTGCCAGTCCAACGGACAGTGGAGCAACACCCTACCCAAGTGTAAAAGTAAGTTCGGAGAATGTACAGAGAGGAGCGTATTATGTAATTCCCTGCTATGGGAATGAGGTGATCTGTTTATTGGTGTCTGGAACAAAAGCTTATTTCCTGGCTTATAATTTGTGACGCGGCGTTGCATGTCACATAGCTAGTTTAGTTTAGCTTCGCAGAGTAATGTCATCTTTCGGTGGAATTTAAGAACTTAGCATACTGTCGCCCCGTAAAATGTTTTTGCTCGTATTGGTCGTGATATTGACAGAGACTTGGGGCGTGTTGTGCATGTGTCAGCTAGCAAGCTCAGAGCTAGCTTAGCTTAGTTTAGCTTAGCTTAGCTTAGCTTAGCTTAGCTTAGTTTAGTTTACCTAGCTTAGCTAGGTTTAGCTTTAGTTTAAACTTAGCTTAGTTTTGGCTAGCTAGTTTAGTTTAGTTTAGCTTAGTGTAGCTTAGTTTAGTTTAGCTTAGCTTAGCTTAGCTTAGTTTTAGCTTAGCTTAGCTTTAGCTTAGCTTATTTGTAGCTTAGCTTAGCTTAGTTTAGCTTAGCTTAGCTTAGTTTAGCTGTGTATATTCACCTTAAAGCCGATACCACGACGGCCCTCAAGGAACTACACCTGTACTTGTGTGCCAAACTGGAAACCACATATCCTGAGGCGCCATTTATTGTAGCTGCGGATTTTAACAAAGCAAATTTGAGGAAAGTTATATCAACACATGGACTGTAGTACTTCACGTCCCCCCCCTACCTTCGGCAAATCAGATCAAGACTATATTTTGCTCCGCTTTCTTATTGGCAGAAACTCAAACAGGAAGTAACCGTTTTAAGGCATATTCAACGCTGGTCTGACCAATCAGAATCTATGCGTGAAGATTGTTTTGATCACTCGGGACTGGGATATGTTCCGGGTAGCCTCAGAGAATAACATTCAGGAACACGGTGACTGAGTTTACCAGGAAGTGTATATGACATTAAAACCTACCCCAGAAACCGTGGAGAGATGGCGGCATGCGCACAAATTCTGAAAGCGCGAACCACCGCATTTAACCAAGCAAGGTGAATGGTAATATGGTTGAATACAAACAGTGTAGTTATTCCCTGCGTAAGGCAAACAGGCAAAACGGAATCACTAGTCGCATCCTCAGCTAGTCAAGGATCATATCACCTCCACCCTACCTGACACCCCTAGACCCACTAAATTTGCTTACCGCCCCAATAGATCGACATACGATGCATTCGCCATCACACTGTACACTGTCCTAACCCATCTGGACAGAGAGGAATACCTATGTGAGAATGCTGTCATTGACTACAGCTCAGCATTCAACACCATAGTACGCTCCAAGCTCATCATTAAGCTGGAGCCCTGGGTCTGAACCCCGCCCTGTGCCACTGGGTCCTGGACTTCCTACGTGCCGCCCCCAGGTGGTGAAGGTAGGAAACATCACCTCCACTCCGCTGATCCTCAACACAGGGGCCCCACAAGGGTGCGTTCTGAGCCCTCTCCTGTACTCCCTGTTCCACCCACGACTGCGTGGCCATGCACGCCTCCAACTCAATCATCAAGTTTGCAGACGACACAACAGTGGTAGGCTTGATTACCAACAATAATGAGACAGCCTACAGGGAGGAGGTGAGGGCCCTGGCGGAGTGGTGCCAGGAAAATAACCTTGCTTCAATGTCAACAAAACGAAGGAGCTGTATCATGGACTTCAGGAAACAGCAGAGGGAACACCCTCCTATCCACATCGACGGACCACAGTGAAGAACATGAAAAAGCATCAAGTCCTCGGCGTACACATCAAGGACATTCTGAAATGGTCCACCCACACAGACAGTGTGGTGAAGAAGGTGCAACAGAAACATCTCAACCTCAGGAGGCTGAAGAAATTTGGCTTGGCCGCTAAGAACCCTCAACATCGTTTATAGATGCACAATTGAGAGCATCTATAGTGAGGTCTGCCCAATGCATCACCGGGGACATACTGCCTGCCCTCCAAGACACCTACAGCACCCGATGTCACGGAAGGCACACAGATCATCAAGGACATTAACCACCCGATCCACGGCCTGTTCACCCCGCTACCATCCAGAAGGCGAGGTCAGTACAGGTGCATAAAAGCTGGGACGAGAGACTGAAAAACAGCTTCTATCTCAAGGCCATCAGACTGTTAAATAGCCGGCTACACAGCACACCCGGTTACTCATCCACCCTGCACCTTGAGGTGCTGCCATATACAGACAGGGAATCACTGGTCACTTTAATAATGTTACTCAACCTCCACCTTAGAGGCGCTGCCTCTATACATAGACATGGAATCACTGGCCACTTTAATAAGTTATCACCCTCCACCTTAGAGGTGCTGCCCTCTATACATAGACTGATCACTGGTCACTTTAATGTTATCCACCCTCCACCTTAGAGGCTGCTGCCCCATATACAGCGGGAATCACTGGCACTTTAATAATGTTATCCACCCTGCACCTAAGGGCTGCCCTCTGAAATAGACAGGAATCACTGGTCACTTTAATAATGTACTCCACCTGCACCTTAGAGGCTGCTGCCCATATACAGACAGGGAATCACTGGCCACTTTAATAATGGAACACAAGTCACTTCAACCATGTTTACTCATTTTATATGTGTTTACTGTATTATATTCTACTGTGTTTTAGTGAATACCACTCCGACATTGCTCATTCTAATATTCATTTTTTTGCAGTTTTACTTTAGTGCCTTGTTGGCAACAGGATGCATGTTTCGGAATATTTGTATTCTGTACAGGCTTTGTTCTTTTTCCCTCTGTCATTTAGGTTAGTATTGTAGAGTAACTACAATGTTTGTTGATCCATTCTCAGTTTTCTCCTATCACAGCCATTCAACTCTGTAACTGTTTTAAAGTCACCATTGGCCTCATGGTGAAATCCCTGAGCGGTTTCCTTCCTCTCCGACAAACTAAGTTAGGAAGGACGCCTGTATCTTTGTAGTGACTGGGTGTATTGATACACCAGCCAAAGTGTAATTAATAACTTCACCATGCTCAAAGGGATATTTCAATGTCATGCTTTTTTATTTTTACCCATCTACCAATAGGAGCCCTTCTTTGCGAGGCATTGGAAAACCTCTCTGGTCTATGTGGTTGAATCTGTGGTTTGAAATTCACTGCTCTACTGAGGGACCTGACAGATAATGTGTGTGTTGGGTACAGAGATTAAGTAGTCATTCAAAAATCCTGTTAAACACTATTATTGCACATTTCTACTCCTGAACTTATTGAGGCCACAACAAAAGGGTTAAAACACTTGTTGACTCAATACATTTCAGCTTTTCATTTTGAACTTTGAATTTGTTAATTAACATTTCTAAAAACACCAATTCCACTCTGACCTTATGGGGTATTGTGTGTAGATCAGTGACAAAACAATCTCTATTTAATCCATTTACCATTCAGGATGTGGAACAAGTCAAGGGTTTACTTTCTGAAGGCGCTATACAGTACATATGAAGTAATTACCAAAGAGGATGAGTCATGACTAGAGTACAGTATATACATATGAAGTAATACCAAGAGGATGAGTCATGACTAGAGTACAGTATATATACAGTATATAAAGTGGTTAGAACAGTATGTAAACATTATTAAAGTGATCAGTGTTCCATTATTAAAGTGACCAGTGTTTCATGACTCTATGGCAATAGGCAGTAGTCTCTAAGGTGCAGGTGTAGAGTACCGGTGGTAGCTGGCTAGAACAGTGACTAATGTTCAGGGCAGGTTACTGGACAGAGGCCGGCTAGTGGTGACTATTTAACAGTCTGATGGCTTGGAGATCGAAGCTGTTTTTCAGTCTCTCTGTCCCAGCTTTGATGCACCCTGTACTGTCTTCATTGTCTATGGTAGTGGGGTGAACAGGTGACCGCACCACCCTCTGGAGAGTCCTCCGCCCAGGAGACAGTGCAACTGCTGTAACAGGTGGTGATACAGCCTGACAGGAGCTACTCAATGGTGCATCTGTAGACGTTTCTGAGTGTCTTAGGGGCCAAGCGAATTAATTAAGCCTCCTGCACCTTCTTCACCCCACTGTCTGTGTGACCGGACCATTTCAGGTTGTCTGTGATGTGCTTGCCGAAGAACTTGAAGCTTCTCACCTTCTCCACTGCAGCCCCATTGATGTGGATGATCAGCTCCTTCGTTTTGTTGACGTTGAGGGAGAGGTTATTTTCCTGCCACCACTCCACCAGGCCTCTCACTTTCTCCCTGTAGGCTGTCTCATCGTTGTTGGTAATCAGTCCTACCACTGTTGGTCGACAACAAACTTGATGATAGAGTTGGGGATATGAATGGCCACGCAGTCATGGGTGAACAGGGTGTACAGGAGAGGGGGCTGAGCACGCACCTTTGCGGGTTCAGGATCAGCATGGCGGAGGTGTTGCTGCCTACTTTCCCCAACTGGGGGGCGGCCGTCAGGAATCCAGGACCCAGTTGCACAGGCGGGGTTCAGACCAGGGCCCCGAGCTTAGTGATGAGCTTGGAGGGTACTATGGTGTTGAATACTAAGCTGTAGTCAATGAACAGCATTCTTACATAGGTATTCCTCTTGTCCAGATGGGATAGGGCAGCGCGCAGTGCGATGGGATTGCATCATCCGTAGATCTGTTGGGTGGTATGCAGATTGTAGTAGATCTGTTGGGGTGGTATGCAGATTGTAGTAGATCTGTTGGGGTGGTATGGCAGATTGTAGTAGATCTGTTGGGGTGGTATGCAGATTGTAGTAGATCTGTTGGGGTGGTATGCAGATTGTAGTGGGTCTGTTGGGTGTGTATGCAGATTGTAGTGGGTCTGTTGTGGGGTGGTATGCAGATTGTAGTAGATCTTGTTGGGGTGGTATGCAGATTGTAGTAGATCTGTTGGGTGGTATGCAGATTGTAGTAGATCTGTTGGGGTGGTTATGCAGATTGTAGTAGATCTGTTGGGGTGGTATGCAAGATTGTAGTAGATCTGTTGGGGTGGTATGCAGATTGTAGTAGATCTTGTTGGGGTGGTATGCAGATTGTAGTAATCTGTTGGGGTGGTGATGCAGATTGTAGTAGATTGTTGGGTGGTATCGATTGTGTAGATCTGTGGGGTGGTATGCGATTGTGGATCATTGGGTATGCAGATTGTAGTAGATCTGTGGGTGGTATGCAGATTGTAGTAGATCTGTTGGGGTTGGTATGCAGATTGTAGTAGATCTGTTGGGGTGGTATGCAGATTGTAGTAGATCTGTTGGGGTGGTATGCAGATTGTAGTAGATCTTGTTGGGGTGGTATGCAGATTGTAGTAGATCTGTTGGGGTGGTATGCAGATTGTAGTAGATCTGTTGGGGTGGTATGCAGATTGTAGTAGATCTGTTGGGGTGGTATGCAGATTGTAGTAGATCTGTTGGGGTGGTATGCAGATTGAGTAGAATCTGTTGGGGGTGGATGCAGATTGTAGTAGATCTGTTGGGGTGGTTATGCAGATTGTAGTAGATCTGTTGGGGTGGTATGCAGATTGTAGTGTCTGTTGGGGTGGTATGCAGATTGCTAGTAGATCTGTTGGGTGGTATGCAGATTGTAGTGGGTCTGTTGGGGTGGTATGCAGATTGTAGTAGATCTGTTGGCGGTGGGTATGCAGATTGTAGTAGATCTGTTGGCGGTGGTATGCAGATTGTAGTAGATCTGTTGGGTGGTATGCAGATTGTATGTGGGTCTGTTGGGGTGGTATGTAGATTGTAAGTGGTCTGTTGGGGTGGTATGCAGATTGTAGTAGATCTGTGTGGGTGGTATGCAGATTGTAGTGGGTCTGTTGGGTGGTATGCAGATTGTAGTAGATCTGTTGGGGTGGTATGCAGATTTTAGTGGGTCTGTGGGGGTGGTATGCAGATTGTAGTAGATCTGTTGGGGGGTAAGGCAATTGTAGTGGGTCTGTGGGTGGTTGCAGATTGTAGTGGGTCTGTTGTGGTGGTATGCAGATTGTAGTAGATCTGTTGGGGTGGTATGCAGATTGTATTGGGTCTGTTGGAGGTGGTATGCAGATTGTAGTAGATCTGTTGGGGTGGTATGCAGATTGAAGTGTGTCTGTTGGGTGGTATGCAGATTGTAGTAGATCTGTTGGGTGTGTATGCAGATTGTATTGGGTCTGTTGGGGTGGTATGCAGATTGTAGTAGATCTGTTGGGTGGTATGCAGATTGAAGTGCTGTTGGGTGGGTATGCAGATTGTAGTAGATCTGTTGGGGTGGTATGCAGATTGTAATGGTCGTGTGGGGTGGTATGCAGATTGTAGTAGATCTGTTGGGGTGGTATGCAGATGTAGTGGGTCTGTTGGGTGGTATGCAGATTGTAGTAGATCTGTTGGGGTGGTATGCAGATTGTAGTGGTTTGGGGTGGTATTCAGATTGTAGTGGGTTCTGTGGTGTATGCAGATTGAGTAGATCTGTTGGGGTGGTATGCAGATTGTAAGTAGATCTGTTGGGTGGTATGCAGATTGTAGTAGATCTGTTGGTAGGTGGTATGCAGATTGTAGTAGATCTGTTGGGTGGTATGCAGATTGTAGTAGATCTGTTGGGGGTGTATGCAGATTGTAGTAGGATCTGTTGGGTGGTATGCAGATTGTAGTAGATCTGTTGGGGTGGGTAATGCAGATTTGTAGTAGATCTGTGGGTGGTTATGCAGATTGTAGTAGATCTGTTGGGTGGTATGCAGATTGTAGTAGATCTGTTGGGGTGGTATGCAGATTGTAGATAGATCTGTTGGGTGGTTGCAGATTGTAGTAGATCTTGTTGCGGGTGGTATGCAGATCTTGTAGTAGATCTGTTGGGGTGGTAT
Source organism: Salvelinus sp. IW2-2015 (assembly GCF_002910315.2). Lineage (NCBI taxonomy): Eukaryota > Metazoa > Chordata > Actinopteri > Salmoniformes > Salmonidae > Salvelinus > Salvelinus sp. IW2-2015. The sequence goes on along the minus strand of NW_019944765.1, from coordinate 32,976 downwards.
TGGCAGATTTAGTTCTGGGTGATGTAGATTGCTATATATGTTGGGTGGTATGCAGATGTGTTGACGTGGTATGAGATATGTAGTTGGGTTGTGGTAGGTGGTATGCAGATTGGTAGTAGATCTGTTGCGTGGTTCGGTATGGGTCTGGGTTAAGCAGATTGTAGTTAGATCTGTTGGGGTGGTATGCAGATTGTAGTAGATCTGTTGGGCGTGGTATGCAGATTGTAGGGTCTGGTTGGGGTGGTATGCAGATCTGTAGTGGGTGCTTCTGGGGTGGTATGTAGATCTGTAGTGGTCTGTTGGGGTGGTATGCAATTAGTAGATCGTGGGTGCTCAGAGTTAGATTGCTGGGTGTGGCAGGTTAGTGTATGCGTTTAGTGGGTCTTGGGTGTATGCAGATGTAGTAGATCTTTGGGGTGTAATGAGATTTGTAGTGGGTCGTGGTGGGTGGTATGCAGATTGCTAGTAGATCTGTGTGGGTGGTAATGCAGATTGTATGCTGTTGGGGGGTGCAATGGCTTGTGCGGGGTAATTGCAGATTGTAGTAGATCTGTTGGGTGGTATGCAGATATGTATTGGGTCTTTGGGTGGTATGCAGATTGTTGTAGTAGATCGTGGTAAGAGTTTAGTGGGTCTGTGGGGTATGCAGATTGAGGTGGTCTTTGTGGTGGTATGCAGATTGTAGTAGATCTGTGGGGTGTATAGCTAGATTTATTGGGATCTGTTGGGTGGTATGCAGATGTGTAGTTAGAATCTGTTGGGGTGGTATGCAGATTATAGTGTGTCTGTTGGGTTGGTAGCAGATTGTAGTAGATCTGTTGGGGGGTATGGCAATGAGTGTCGTGTGATGCAATTGTGTGTCTGTTGGGGGTGGTATGCAGATTGCTAAGTGGGAATCTGTTGCGGTGCGGTATGCAGATTGAAGGTGATCTGTTGGGGTGGTATGCAGAGTGTAGTAGCGTGTTGGGGTGGTATGCAGATTGTAGGTGGGGTCTGTTGGGGGTGTATGCAGATTGTAGTAGATCTGTTGGTGGTAGTGCAAGATTGTTAGTAGAGTCTGTCTGGGGTGGTATCGCAGATTGTAGTAAATCTGTTGGGTGGGTATGCAGATTGTTAGTGCGTTGGGTGGTATGCAGATTGTAGTGAGGGTCTGTTGGGGGTGTATGCAGATTGTAGTAGATCTGTTGGAGTGGTATGCAGATGTAGTAGATCTGTGGCGGTGGTATGCAGATTGTAGAGATCTGTTGGTGTGTATGCAGATGTGTAGTTGGGTTGAGGTGGTATTGCAGCGATTGTAGCTAGATCTGTTGGGTGGTATGCGAGTAGAGATTGTGGTGGTTCGGATGTTATGGATCTGTTAGGGGTGGCTATGCAGATGTGTGGTTGTTGTGATGCAAATGTAGGTGGTGGGTGTGTATGGCAAGATTGTAGTAGATTGTTTGGGGTTGCGTATGCAGATTGTATAGCGTCTGTTGGGGTGGTATGCTAGATTGTAAGTGGAGATCTGTTGGACGGTGGTATGGCAGATATGTAGTAGAATCTGTTGGTGGTGGTTATTGCCAGATTGTAGTGCGGTCTGTTGGGGTGGTATGCAGATTGTGTAGATGTGGGTTTGTGGTGGTATGCAGATTGTAGTGGTTCGTTGGCGGGTGGTTATGCAGATTTGTAGTGATTCTGTGTTGGGGGTGGTATGCAGATTGTAGTAGATCTGTTGGGGTGGTATGCAGATTGTAGTGGGTCTGTTGGGGGTGGTATTGCAGATTGTAGTGGTCTGTTGGGTGGACTATGCAGATTTTAGTGGGTCTGTTGGGGCGGTATGCAGATTGTAGTAGGATCTGTTGGGGTGGATATGCAGATTGTAGTAGAGCTGGGATCAGATTGTGTGGGTTTTGGTATGCAGATTGTTAGTAGATCTGTTGGGTGGCTATGCAGATTGTAGTGAGTCTGTTGGGGTGGTATGGCAGATTGTAGTGGGTCTGTTGGCAAGGTGGTATGCAGATTGTAGTGGGTCTTTGGGGGTGGTATGCAGATTGTAGTAGATCTGTTGGGGTGGTATGCAGATTGTAGTAGATCTGTTGGGGTGGTATGCAGATTGTAGTAGATCTGTTGGGGTGCTATGCAGATTGTAGTAGATCTGTTGGGGTGGTATGCAGATTGTAGTAGATCTAAAGCCCTCAAAGTCAACTCTGGATCTCCAAGTCGGTTTCACAGCTTTTTGTTTTGTATTGTTCCCCTGTAATCAGGGACTGATTTAGACCTGGGACATCAGATGTAATTCATCATCAGGTAGAACAGAGTCCGTACCTAAGGTCTACCCCCTGGTTTACAGTGGAGTGGGTCCTGGCTGTCAGGTAAGATGGAGGTGATATGATCCTTATCTAGACTCTCAAAGCACTTCATGATGACAGAAGTGAGTTCTACGGGGTGATAGTCATTTAGTTCAGTTACCTTAGCTTTCTTGGGTACAGGAACAATGGTGTACATCTTGAAGCAAGTGGGGACAGCAGACTAGGATAGGGAGAGACTGAATCATTAAACACTCCAGGCAACTGGTCTTCACATGCTCTGAGGACACGGTTAGGGATGCCTTACGAGGGTTAACGCACCTACATTTCTAACTCACTTGGGCCAMAGAGAACGAGAGCTCACAGATCCCGTGAGTGGCGGTGGCCAGTGTTGGCGGTTCTGTGTTTTCCTCGAAGCAGGCGAAACAGCTGTTTAGCTCGTCCGAGTAGAAGGATACAGCGTCCTCGACGTGGCTCCCTATCCCTTGCCTCTTTGACTGCCTTACGGAGGCAGATTGGACACGTCCATGTTCCCAGACACCTTGACGGGGTTAAATGTGGTAGTTTCGCGTTTAGTTTTGCGTGAATGCTGCGATCTATCCACAGTGTTTAGTTTGGATAAGTTCTAATCATCACCGTGGGAACAACATCCTCTATGCACTTCCTGATGAACCCAGTCACCGTGGGAACAACATCCTCTATGCACTTCCTGATGAACCCAGTCACCGTGGGAACAACATCCTCTGTGCACTTCCTGATGAACCCAGTCACCGTGGGAACCAACAATCCTCTATGCCACTTTCCTGATGAACCCAGTACACCATGGGGGAACAAACATCCTCTGTGCACTTCCTGATGAACCAGTCACCGTGGGAACAACATATCCTCCGATCGTCATGCACATTCCTGATATTGAACCCAGTCACCATTGGGAAACAACATCCTCCATGCACTTCTGAATAACCCAGTCACCGTGGGAACAACATCCTCTATGCACTTCTGATGAACCCAGTCACCGTGGGAACAACATCCTCTTGCACTTTCCTGATGAACCCAGTCACGTGGAACAACATCCTCCTTGCACTTTCCTGATGAACCCAGTCACCGTGGGAACAACATCCTCATGCACTTCCTGATGAACCAGTCACCATGGGAACAACATCCTCCATTCACTTCCTGATGAACCCAGTCACCGTGGGAACAACATCCTCTACACTTCCTGATGAACCCAGTCACCATGGGAACAACCATCCTCCGCACTTCCTGATGAACCAGTCACCATGGGAACAACTCCTCCATGCACTTCTGATGAACCCAGTCACCATGGGAACAACATCCTCATGCACTTCCTGATGAACCAGTCACCATGGGAACAACATCCTCTTGCACTTACCTGATGAAACCCAGTTCACCAGTGGGAACAACAATCCTCATTGCACTTCCTGATGAACCCAGTCACCATGGGAACAACATCCTCCATGCACTTCCTGATGAACCCAGTCCCAATCTGGGAACCAACATCCTCCATGCACTCCTGATTGAACCCAGTCACCATGGGAACAACATCCTCCATGCACTTCCTGATAAACCAGGTCACCATGGGAACAACATCCTCCAGGCACTTCCTGATGAACCCAGTCACCATGGGAACAACATCCTCCATGCACTTTCTGATAAACCCAGTCACCATGGGAACAAAATCCTCCATGCACTTCCTGATGAACCCAGTCACCATGGGAACAACATCCTCCATGCACTTCCTGATGAACCCAGTCACTGAGTCAGTGTATACATCAATACTATTCTCAGAGGCAACGCGGGAACACTTCCCAGTCCGCTTGATCAATACAATCTTTGAARCATAGATTCCGATTGGTCAGACCAACATTGAACAGATGGAGGCGTGATCTGATTTKCCGAAGAGAGGGTGGGGAGGGCTTTGTAGCCGGCGAGCAGCAAAGGTCTAGAGCGCTCGATGGCGTACGCCTGGTCTCTGAAGCAGTAGAACTGAGAAGACAAAAGCATGACCATTTAATTTAGCCTGGTGAAAAGGGTTTGCATTTTCCAGACAGGCGATGTGTCTTGACGCCCGTGTCTGTCTCAAAGCTCCCTCAGCTCAGGGTTTTTCTGACAGGCACAGAAAGGGACAGCTTATGAGGCCATGGCCCTCGTGTGACAGAGCCAATCCCTGATGGAGTTATGGGGGTGATTTTAAAAGAGGAGAGAATAATGAAAGAGTGATATTAACTTTTTAGAAGAAAGGAGAAGAGAGTCTCGGCAATGTCCTTCCTCAGTTTGAATGGGGTATGTAATATCTGTGGGAAGTAGACTGAGGAGAAGGTGTCTATATGAAGGATTATGTATGGCAGTATCTGTGGTAAGTAGGGCTGAGACGTTACTCGTTAATATGGTGTCAAGAAAACAAAACATGAAGCAGATGTAACTTCTTTAGGAAAACAGGCCTAACCATTAGCCCGAAGATATCAGAATGAACAGGCTATGGCTTTGGAGGCTGGAATATTTAGTAATTATTCGGGCCTTCCTCTGACACCACCTGATACCCGGCTAACGGTACCGGAGCCTCGGCTATTCGACCAACAGGCTCCGAGACAGCCTCTACCCCCAAGACATAAGACTGCTAAATAGTCAGACCGCTAAGTAGTCATTTAATGGTACCAACACTATCTGCACTGGCTCTTCACACACTCACTAGACTGTTTATACACACTATATACATGCTATATACACTATATATACACACTATATACACACTATATACACACTATATACACACTAAATACACACTATATACACACTATATACACACTATATACACACTATATACACTATGTATACACTATATATACACACTATATACACACTATATACACACTATATACACTATATATACACACTATATACACACTATATACACACTATATACACACTATATACACACTCACTAGACTATATATACACACTATATACACACTATATACACACT
>NW_019944765.1:12860-26694 GCF_002910315.2 Salvelinus sp. IW2-2015 | reverse complement strand
CACTATTACACACTAACTAGACTGTTATATACACCACTATATACACTCACTAGACTATATATACATACGATATACACACACTCACATAGACTAATGTTTCAATCAATCAATTTTATTTTATATAGCCCTTCGTACATCAGCTAATATCTCGAAGTGCTGTACAGACACCCAGCCTAAAACCCCAAACAGCTAGTAATGCAGGTGTAGAAGCACGTATGTACACACTATATACACACTCACTAGACTTTATATACACACCTATATACACACTCACTAGACTATATATACACACTATATACACACTCACTAGACTGTATATACACCACTATATACACACTCACTAGACTATATATACACACTATATACACACTATATACACACTATATTACACACTCACTAGACTATATATACCACTATATACACACTATATACACACTCACTAGACTATATGTACACACATATACACACTCACTAGACTATATACACACTATATACACACTATATACACACTCACTAGACTATATACACACTATATACACACTATAAACACACTCACTAGACTATATGTACACACTATATACACACTAATACACAATCACCCAAACTATATATACACAATATACACAATCACTAGACTATAATACACACTATATACACTCACTAGACTATATATACACCACGATATACACATTCACTAGACTGTATATACACACTATATAACACACTCACTAGACTATATATAAACACTATATACACACTCACTAGACTATATATACACACCATAATACACACTAACTAGACTCTATATACACACTATATACACACTCACTAGACTATATATACACACAATATACACACTCACTAGACTATATATACACATATTACACACTCACTAGACTATATACACACTATATACAAACTCACTAGACATATATACACACTATATGCACACTAACTAGACTATATATACACACTATATATACACACTATACACACACTCACTAGACTATAATATACACACTATATCACACTCACTAGACTATATATACACACTATATACACACTAACTAGACTATATATACACACTATACACAACCACTAGACTATATATACACACTATATACACACTAACTAGACTATATATACACACTATATACACACACTAACTAGACTATATATACACACTATATACACACTCACTAGACTATATATACACACTATATACACACTATATACAAACTCACTAGACTAATATACACACATATATACACACTAAACTAGACTATATATACACACTATATACACACTATATACACACTCACTAGACTATTTATCACACTATACACACTCACTAGACATATATACACACTATATACACACTCACTAGACTATATATACACACTATACACACTCACTGACTATATATACACACTATATACACACTAACTAGACTATATATACACACTATATACACACTCACTAGACTATATATACACACTATATACACACTATACACACTCACTAGACTATATATACACACTATTACACACTAACTAGACTATATATACACACTATATACACACTCACTAGACCATATATACACACTATATACACACTAACTAGACTATATATACACACTATATACACACTCACTAGACAATATACACACATATACACACTATATACACACTCACTAGATTATATATACACACTATATACACACTAACTAGACTATATATACACACTATATACAGACTAACACACTCTCACTAGACTATAAATACACACTATATACACACTCACTAGACTATATATACACACTATATACACACTATATACACACTCACTAGACTATATAACAAACTATATACACACTAACTAGACTATATATACACACTCCACTATAACACACTCACTAGACTATATATACACACTATATACACACTAACTAGACTATATATACATACTATATACACACTCACTAGACTATATATACACACTATATACACACTATATACAAACTCACTAGATTATATATACACACTATATACACACTAACTAGACTATATATACACACTATATACAGACTATACCACACTCACTAGACTATAAATACACACTATATACACACTCACTAGACTATATAAACCAACTATTTACACACTATATACACACTCATTAGACTGTGTATACACACAATATACACATTATTTACACAAACTACCTTTACACTCATCATTTGCTGCGCTACTCTGTTTTTTATTTTACTTTTATATTATTATTTTTTTATATATATATTATTACTTTTTTTACTTTACCCTGCCTTCATGTAGATATCTACCTCAAATACCTTATTATTATCTATCCTGATGCCTAGTCTCTTTACCCTTTATCCTTCATGTACATATCTACCCAAATACCTTATTATTATCTATCCTGATGCCTAGTCACTTTACCCTTTATCCTTCATGTACATATCTACCTCAAATACCGTATTATTATCTATCCTGATGCCTAGTCTCTTTACCCTTTATCCTTCATGTACATATCTACCTCAAATACCTTATTATTATCTATCCTGATGTCTAGTCACTTTACCCTTCCTTCATGTAGATATCTACCTCAAATACCTTATTATTATCTATCCTGATGCCTAGTCTCTTTACCCTTCTCTCATGTGCATATCTACCTCAAATACCTCATACCTCTGTACATTGATCTGTACTCCCTGTATATAGCTCCACATTGATCTGGTTCTGGTACTCCCTGTATATTGCTCCACATTGATCAGTACTGGTACTCCCTGTATATAGCTCCACATTGATCTGGTACTTCCTGTATAATAGCTCCACAATGATCTGGTACTCCCTGTATATAGCTCCACATTGATCTGGTACTTCTGTATATAGCTCCACAATGATCTGGTACTTCCTGTATATAGCTCAACATTGATCTGGCTTCCTGTATATAGCTCCACATTGATCTGGACTTCCTGTATATAGCTCGACATTGATCTGGTACTCCTGTATATAGCTCGACAATTGATCTGGTACTTCCTGTATATAGCTCGACATTGATCTGGTACTCCCTGTATATAGCTCCACATTGATCGGTTCTGGTACTTCCTGTATATAGGCTCTGACATTGATACTGTACTTCCTGTATATAGCTCCACATTGATCTGGTACTTCCTGTGTATAGCTCCATTCTTGTGTATTTTATTCCTCTTCTTGTACTATTTTATTTTTAAACTCTGCATTGTTGGGAAGGGTTCCTTAGCATTTCACTGTAAAGTCTACACCTGTTGTTGTTGCTGACAAATTGATTTGTTTTGATTTAAGCAGCTTAGGGATATTTTTGTCATCAGATTGATCACCTTAATTACGGTGTTCCACTTGCTCCCCTTCCCTGTCTCTGTATTATAAACACTCTCAGTAGAAATATATGTGGCCTGAAGACATCTGCCTCATCCCTCATTCTCCCTTTTGTCTCTTTCCTTCTCTCCTTTCCTTCTCCCCCCTCTCTCCTATTCCTCTCTCCTATCCCTCTCACCTATCCTTCTCTCCTTTCCTTCTTTTCTTTCCTTTTCTCCTTTCCTTCTCTCCTATCCTTCTTCTCCTTTCCTTTTCTTCTCTCCTTTCCTACTCTCCTTTCCTTCTCTCATTTCCTTCTCTCCTTTCCTTCTCTCCTTTCCTTCTATCCTATCCTTCTCTCCTTTCCTTCTTTCCTTTCCTTCTCTCCTTTCCTACTCTCCTATCCTTCTCTCCTTTCCAACCTCGTTCTCTGTCTTTCATCTTGGCTCGTGTGTGTTTGCGTGCGTGCATCCGTGCGTGTGCGTATGCATATATGTGTGTGTGTACCAGTGACGGTCGGTGCAATTGAAGATGAGGATGATATTGTATTTTAATGGGCCTTTTTTCAATTACAGCATAGTGGATGACTGTCATTCATATTCCATTCACCCAGTTCAATGTAACATCGATAGGTTTAGGCTACTGCGTGATAATGAAATTGTCCCTATACACACCATGAGGTTGCTACAACCTAGCCTATGAATGAAAGTTTACAACGTAGGTGCACACGGGTCGAGGGAAGGTTTTGAGTTGACAGTGACATGGACAGACATTGACACATTCAATACCACCTTGCACACGCTTGCCTGCATCTAGCTGATAAGTGGGTGTAAACGTTAGTCCAACAGTTGCAAACGAGAGTTACTATTTGACAAATTCAGGTATGTTTATCCCCATTTTGTTCTGTTTGCTTCTGTTTAAGAAACGTTTTTCAATAGAATCGACAGAATGAATACACCCCTGATCACTCGTAAACACATTTCACAGTTTCAAAGCAGCCACGTTGTATTCCTTCTGGCATCTACATTATGCGATCTCCTCCTTTCACCTCTTCCCTCCACCTGTGGACTTCAATGCACAACACATCAGCTGTATGTGACCAAGCAAAACAATCCTTTCCAAGCCACACCGCCTATATCGTTGTCATAATATTAGCCAAAGTAACGTCCTAGTCAACATACAGTTGTAGTCGGAAATGTACATACACTTAGGTTGGAGTCATTAAAACGTTAAAATTAAAACTACACACATTTCTTGTTAACAAACTATAGTTTTGGCAAGTCGGTTAGGACATCTACTTTGTGCATGAAACAAGTCATTTTTACAACAACTGTTTATAGACAGATTATTTCACTTATAATTCACTGTATCACAATTCCAGTGGGTCAGAAGTTTACGTACACTAAGTTGACTGTGCCTTTAAACAGCTTGGAAAATTCCAGAAAATGATGTAATGGCATTAGAAGCTTCTGATAGGCTAATTGCCATCATTTGAGTCAATTGGATGTGTTCCTGTGGATATATTTCAAGGCCTACCTTCAAACTCGGTGCCTCTTTGCTTGACATCATGGGAAAATCAAAATAAATCAGCCAAGACCTCAGAAAAAATTGTAGACCTCCACAAGTCTGGTTCATCCTTGGGAGCAATTTCCAATTTCTAAATGCCTGAAGGTACCACGTTCATCTGTACAAACAATAGTACTCAAATATAAACACCATGGGACCACGCAGCCGTCATCCTGCTCAGGAAGGAGAAGCGTTCTGTCTCCTAGAGATGAACGTACTTTGGTGCGAAAATTGCAAATCATTCCCAGAACAACAGCAAAGGACCTTGTGAAGATTCTGGAAACAGGTACAAAGTATCTAAATCCACAGTAAAACGAGTCCTATATTGACATAACCTGAAAGACCGCTCCGCAAGGAAGAAGTCATTGCAACTGTACATGGTACAAAGATCGTACATTTCAGGGGAAATGTCCTCTGGTCTGATGAAACAAAATTGTACTTTTTGGCCATAACGACCATCATTATGTTTGGAGGAAAAAGGGGGAGGCTTGCAAGCCGAAGAACACCATCCCAACCACGAAACACGGGGGTGGCAGCATCATGTTGTGGGGGTGCTTTGCTGCAGGAGGGACTGGTGCACTTCACAAAATAGATTGCATCATGAGGACTAAAAATTATGTGGATATATTGAAGCAACATCTCAAGACATCAGTCAGGAAGTTAAAGCTTGGTCGCAAATGGGTCTTCCAAATGGACAATGACCCCAAGCATACTTCCAAAGTTGTTGCAAAATGGCTTAAGGACAACAAAGTCATGGTATTGGAGTGGCCATCACAAATCCCTGACCTCAATCCTGTAGAACATTTGTGGGCAAAACTGAAAAAGTCTGTGCGAGCAAGGAGGCCTACATACCTGACTCAGTTACACCAGCTCTGTCAGGAGGAATGGGACAAAATTTACCCAACTTATTGTGGGATGCTTGTGAAAGGCTACCTGAAATGTTTGACCCAAGTTAAACAATATAAAGGCAATGCTACCAAATACTATTTGAGTGTATGTAAACTTCTGATCCCCAGGGAATGCGATGAAAGAAAGAAAAGCTGAAATAAATCTTTCTCTCTACTATTATTCTGACATTTCACATTCTTAAAATGAGGTGGTGATCCTAACTGACATAAGACAGGGAATTATTACTAGGATTAAATGTCCGGAATTGTGAAAAACGGAGTTTAAATGTATTTGCCTAAGGTGTACGTAAACTTCAACTGTAGCTAATAGAAATAACACGTTAGTAAACCAATCAGTAACGTTACAGTGTACAGTCAGTAAGCAGTTTAGCACTTACTCTGGCAGGCCCCGGTGGTAATAAATTGGTAAAACCAAAAACTTCCATCTGTTTGAGCAGAGTGTTTCTTTAGGCTAAACCAGCCTAAAGATTAAATCTCTCTCTCTAAATTGTTCTCTTGCTTCTTCTTCATTTTGGAAGAAACACATTTATACAAAACTGTTTTCTCATTAGGTGATAGATGCTTCTCTCTCTCTCTCTTTCGCTTTCTCTCTTTCTGCTTCTCTCTTCTCTCTTCTCTCTCTCTCTCTTCTCTTCTCCTTCTCTCTTCTCTCTCTCTTTCTCTCACATCTCCATCCTCTCTCTCTTCTCCTCTCTCTCTCTCTTCTCTCTCTCTCTCTCTCTTTCTCTCTCTCTCTTCTCTCTTTCTCTCTCTCTCTCCAGTCTCCTGTATCTTCTCTCTCTGTCTTTTTCTCTCTCGTCCTCTCTCCTCTCCCATTCTCTCCTCTCTCTCTCTCTCTCTCTCTCTCTCTCCATGCTCCCTCCCCAATTCAATTCAATTGGACTTATTGAATGGCAGTTTATATTACTTCATTGTACAAGTATACAGTGCGAGAAAATTTAAATAAAATAATATGAATATATATATACAAATATATATATATATATATAAATGGTATGGGATTAACAGAATAATAATAGTTAGTGGACATGGGATTACCATTAATACAGCTACAAACAAAATATTAATCAGGAACATACATTAGCACAGTTAAGAGAGACCAGTGTCAACATGAATCTGAGAAGACACATGACGCTGGTACGAAAGGCAAAACAAAATAAGCTAATATGGGAAATATTATCAACATTACTGTTGCATTTTTCACTGGCTGTCCCTCAGTGCTGTGGCAGGAGGACAATATTGGCTGCCAAAACTGCACATTTTGGCTTTTCACCTACCCAATAATTATTTGATTTTTCTCTATCTTTAGTTTCAATTCTTTGTATTGAATTATAATTTGGGAAAGAAATTATGCTTTAGGTCTGAGTATTTTGTCACAGTGTAGTAGGAAATGCACTTCTGTCCTACTCTCCCCTGGAGCAGAGTGGAGCAAGGCCTGTCCCCGGGCAGCCAGGTTGTCTGTGAGACTGGTCTCTAATAGCCAGACTGTGCTCACTGAGTCTGTACCTAGTCAGTCTCTCTCTCTCTCATTCTATCTCTCTGCTCTCTCTTTCTTGCATCTCTCTTCTCTCTCCGCATCTCTCTCTCTCTCTCTCTTTCTCTCATGTGTCTTTCAGTACTGCTCTGTCCTGTCTTTCCTTCTCTCGTCGTCTCATTTTCTTCTCTCTCTCCCCCCTCCCCCCGCCCCCTCCCTCCCCCCCTCGCCTCTTCCCTCCCCCCGTCTGCTCGCTCCCTCCTCTCCCCCTTCTCCTTCTGCCCCCCCCTCTCCCCCCCCCTTCTTCCCCCCTCCCGCCCCCTGCTCTCCCGCGGGCCCTCCCTCTCCCCTCCCTCCCCTCCTCCCTCCCCTCCCTCCTCTTGCCCTCCCTCCTGCTCCCTCCCCCTCCGCTCCCCACGCTCCTCTGTTCCTCTCCCCCTCCCTCGCCTTTTCCTTCCCCTCCTCTTTTCCCGCTCTCTCTCTCAAACTCCTTCCCCTGCTGTCTCTCCTCCCCCTATTCCTCCTTCGTCCCTCTCCTCTCGCCCCCCCCCCCTCCTCTCATCCTCCTCCTCTCCTCTCCTCCTCCCTCTTCCTTCTTCTCCCCTCCCTTCTCTCTCCTCCCCTGCCTTCTCTCCTCCCCTCTCGTTTCTCCCCTCTGGTCTCCGTCTCTCCCTCTCGTCCTCCGGCTTCCTTCTCTCTTCGCTCTCTATTGTTTTCTGCTGCTCTGTTACTTGTCGGTGTTGCTAGTTGTTGTCGGGTGGTGTCTCAACGTTTCTTTTTCCGCACTTCTCCCACTCCATTCTCTCCTATATAACTCTCCTCTCTCGGTCCTCTGCACTCTCTCTGTCTCTCTCACTCTCTGTCTCTCTCATTCTCTCTGTCTTTCTCTCTCTCTCTGTCTTTCTCTCTCTCTCTAACTTGCCCTTTTCCTGTTTTGCTTTTCTGTCTTTGTAAATGTGTGCTCAGGAGACCCCCATAAAACAAAGACAATATCAATGGTGCTCCAGCTAGGCTAATATGTAGTCAATGTGAAGCCTAATCGGAACCCTTATGCTATATTATGCTAAACAGTGATACGTATAGAGTGTATAAATGATGATTACCCCCTCAGGTTGTAAATTGTGTGCTCTAAAGGTCAGCATTATTCATAAAGGAATATATTATTAGTATATTATACCAGCTATTTGTGGATGATTTAGTGTTGAGGATGATGAAGCAGGTTTGGCCGGGTTACTAGTGGAAGTGAAGGAGCTTTTAAAGGCTTAGAGAGAGAGAGAGAGAGAGAGAGAGAGAGACACACAGAGACACACAGAGAGAGAGAGAGAGAGAGAGACACACACAGAGACACACAGAGACACAGAGACACACAGGGACACAGAGACACACACACACAGAGAGACACACACACACACACAGAGAGACACACACACACAGAGAGACACACACACACACAGAGGAACCACATGTTGGTAATTCATGTCATGTTCTAGACTTTCACTCCAGTACTATTGGCTGGTCTATTGGTCTTTGTAATGTTTTAGTTTAAAATATTTGTTTGACTATCTGATCGTTCCATGCCATAACCAGATTGTTCTGAAATCCTTTCTGTAATTAGAAACAGATAAGATTAGCATTCAGGCAACATAATTTATCTGTACTTAACATTCAATTTGGACAAAACTTTGAGTGAGACAAGAGTAATGGAACGAAATGGTCAAAAGACAACTATGGACCTCCCACACCCTAACAATCAGTATGTCGTATCAGTTCTGTCTGTAGTATCGAGCTGCAGCTTGGAGTATTGTTTCTTCATCCTACTGTATATATTCTCTGTGAATTTAGTGATGTTTTTWAAAAATATATATATATGTTCAGAGAAATAAAATATTGTAGTTGTTTATGTCCAATCCTACATCATCCTCTCCTGTCTCCTGTCCCCTCCTTAGCTCTGTGTGTGTGGCAACAAGTTTATTTATAACATCTGTTATGAATTCAAATGTTTGTCAAACTCTGGGAAAGTACCATCAAGGCTTCTCCCTCAGTCTTTCTCTCTCCATCTCTGTCTGTCTTCTTCTGTCTCCCTCTGTCTCTGTCCCTGCTTCTACCTTAGTGACTATGCGTATATGATGAACAGAGAGTAGCAGTAGTGTAAAAGAGGGGTTGGCGGGTGGCGGGTGGTGGGACACAATGCAGATAGCCCAGTTAGCCAATGTGAGGGAGCACTGGTTGGTCGGGCCATTTGAGGTAGTATGTACATGAATTTGACTCTGCATATATGATAAACAGAGAGTAGCAGCAGCATAAAGAGGGGTTGGGGGCACACAATGCAAATAGTCCGGGTAGCCATTTGATTAGATGTTCAGGAGTCTTATGGCTTGGGGGTAAAAACTGTTGAGAAGCCTTTTTGTCCTAGACTTGGCACTCCGGTACCGCTTGCCATGCTGTAGTAGAGAGAACAGTCTATGACTGGGGTGGCTGGGGTCTTTGACAATTTTTAGGGCCTTCCTCTGACACCGCCTGGTGTAGAGGTCCTGGATGGCAGGAAGCTTAGCCCCAGTGATGTACTGGGCCGTTCGCACTACCCTCTGAAGTGCCTTGTGGTCGGAGGCCGAGAGTTGACATAACCCAGGCAGTTGATGGCACGTAGGAGCTCTCGATGGTGGCAGCTGTAGAGCTTTTTGAGGATTCAGGCTATGCGAAAATTATTGTTCAGTGCTCTGAGGGGGAATGAAGGTTTTGTCGTGCCTCTTCACATGTTTGGTGTGTGTTGGACATCTAGTTTGTTGTTGATGGTGGAACCAAGGCACTTTGAAGTCTCAAACTTGTCCAATAAGCGTCGATGAGAATGGGGACTTGTAGCTCGGTCTCTTTACTGTAGTTCTGCCTTACCTTTGTTACTCTGTGTCTAAATAATCTTGTGTTACTTCTGTCTTGAACCTCTGTTGCCCTCTGTTTCGTCTGTCTCTAACGCATGTCTGATACTCTACACTCGTGCTCTAACCGTTTGTCTAGCCTGTCTTGCTCTATTGTGTTACCTCTGTCTTATCTGGTGGTTGCTTTACCATACTGTTGTTTTACGCTGTCTGTCTTTTACCTCTGTTTACTTGTCGTCTACCAATAGCATGTCTGTTCTTACCTTTCTGTCCTGTCTCTACGCTGTCTGTTCTCTCGGTCTGTCTTCTATTGTTCTGATCTGTCTGTACTAACCTGTCTTGTTTATCGTGGTACCTCTGCTGTGTTCTGCCTCCTTCTGTCTTATCTCCCTCCACCTCCGCTCCTCGGTGGTCCTGTCATTTCCATAAAGCGGGCCTGTGTTTCGCTCCATCCATATCTTCTCACTCATCCGCTTCTCTTTTCTCATAACCAATCTCAGCGTTTTACAGGGGCATGCCCCACAAGGTAAGCAGCTCTAATGACGATACTGTTTTTTTTCTGTTTTTGTAGTTAATCTGATGGGATGGATTGATGGATGTGGATGGTATGGGGAAGAATGGGTGGGTATGGTTTGGGAGAAGATGGGTGGGTGTAGGGAGGAATGGGTTGGTGGTTAAGGGGGGACGATGGGTTGGTGGGTTATGGGAGAATGGGGTGGATGGTTAGGGGAGAATGGGTTTGGTGGGTTATGGGGAAGAAATGGGTGGTGTTTGGGGGAAGAATGGGTTGGTGTTTATGGGGACGAAATGGGTTGTGGTTATGAGGGGAAGAATGGGTGGATGGTTAGGCGGGACAATGGGTTGGTGGTTAGGGGGAAGAATGGGGTTGGTTGGTTTGGGGCAGAATGTGGTGGATGGTTAGGGGGAAGATGGTTGTGGTTAATGGGGAAGAGTGGGTGGATGGTTAGGGGGAAATGGGTTGGTGGTATGGGGAAGAATGGGTGATGGTTAGGGGGAAGAATGGGGTGGGTGGTTTGGGAGAAGAATGGGTTGGTGGTTAGGGGGGGGGGGGGGGGGGGGGGGGGGTGGGGAAGGATGGGTTGGTGGTAGGGGCAAATGGTTGGTGGTTATGGGGAAGAATGAGGATGGAGGTGGTTAGGAGGGGAAGAAATGGGTGGATGGTTATGGGGAAGAATGGGTGGGATGGTTAGGGGGAAGAATGGCGCTGTTATGGCAAGTCAGGGATGGTTAGGCGGGAAGAATGGCGTTGAGTGCGCTTATGAGGGTCGAATGGTTGTGGTTTGGGGAGTGGGGATGGTAGATGGGAATGGTTGGTAGGGGGAGAGAATGGGGTTGGTGGTTATGCGGGCAAGAATGGGTGGAATGGTTAGGGAAAGAATGGGTTCGGTGGTTTGGGGAATGGGTTGGGGGAAATGGGTTTGGAATGAGTTAGGGGAGACAGGGCTTGGTGGTTATGGGAAAGACTGCGGTGGATGGTTAGGCGAAGAATGGTTGGGTTGGACGCAACTGAATGAGGTGGATGAGTTGTGGGGAAGAATGGAGTTGGTGGTTATGGGGCAAGGGAATGGTGGTGGTTATGGCGGGAAGAAGAGATTGGAGATGGTTAGGGGAAGATGGGTGGATGGGTTATGGCGGAAGAATGGTGTTGGTGGATTATGGAGAAGAATGGGTTTGTGATTGGTTATGGGGGGAAGAATGGGTTGGTAGTTTGGGAGAAGAATTGGGTTTGGTGGTTAGGGGAGAATTGGGTGGATGTGGTTTAGGGGGAAGAATGGGTTGGTGGTTGGGGGAAAAATGGGTGGATTGGTTAGGAGGTTGTAACAGATGTATTAAGTAGTACTCTTCATGCGTTGTGTTTTTAAAAAATAAATAAAGTATCGGAAGTGTCCAGTTGAGGATCATTTATATTCTGCTGTTGTTTAATGGGAACGGACGTTAAAGTTGGTGGCAGGGATTAAAGAGATGTTGATGGTGTGAATGGCAATCCTTGCAGTAAGACATTTTCCTACTGGAAACCTGACGTTCGCAGATCCATCCCTATTTGCACGCGGGCAAATTCAAACGTCCTTAATTTAGTATCAGAGTTGAACTGACAATGATAGGCTAAATGACATCACCAAATATAAGAACAATTATTTCTTTAGAGGAAGTGGAACTAACCAACCCTGTAAATTCTCCCTGCTGAATTTACACCTTGCAATATAAAAAAACTAAATGAGGATATGCAAATCGTTGCATACATATGAGATATAGGAGATATTCAGTGAAAGACTATTTCTAAAGAGAATTAGGCGGAATTCAAAGACGCCGTTAGGAAAACATGCTGGTTAAGTTCAGTACACTCAGTGACAATAGACATCAGACAGAAAACCAGTTGGGTTCTACATGACACTGCATTTTACATCTATAGGTTTTCGAAGTTAAAAATAATAAATAAATAAATAACTGTGGCTACAGACTTGGATTATAAATCCTACAACGCCACAGATGGGTAAACTAGATTCGTGTATGAAAAAACTCTGTGGTCTGCATAGTCCTCAATGAGTCTCACGGGGCGTTTCCGCCTAATCGACAGCCTGACCTGAACACATATAAATCTAAGTAATGGTCCTCAGAGAGTTAATCCATTACGTTTAACACCTTGTTTCAACTACAATGTGGTTAAGGGGGAAAATGGGTGGATGGTTAGGGGAAGAAGGGTGAATAGTTAAGGTGGAAGAAACGGGTTGAGTGGTTATGGGGAAAGAATGGGTGGGATTGGTTAGGGGGAGAATGGGTGATGGTTAAGGGGAAGAATGGTGGTGGATGGATGGATGAGTGGACGTGGGTGGGGGTTTTGGGGGAAGAAAATGGTGTGGGTGGTTTGGGGGAAGAATGGGTGGGTGGTTGGGGGGAGAAATGTGGGTAGAGAAGGTTGTAACACACAGAATCCAACTTGAAGACAGATGCACGTTGATCTAACTTGTCTGTTATAGCTATATTCATGTTCGCAGAAGATAATGGAAATGTGGTTGTATGTACTGCTCATGTTCAGTATGTGTGTGTGGTGTGTGTGTGTGTAGTGTGTGATGTGTGTGTGTAGTGTGGTGTGTGGTGTGTGTGTGTGTGTGTGTGTTGTGTGTGTGTGTGTGTGTGGTGTGTGTGTGTGTGTGTGTGTGTGTGTGTGTGTGTGTTCTTTGCTTGTATACACACCATAAGCAGCCATTTCTTTAATGTTCCAAATATTTTCCCCTCCATAACATACTTCCGTTCTGTTCTCTAGTTGGTGATAACTGAGACAGAGCCAAGGTAATGTAGAAGGACAGCGACAGACGGTGTTGTCTGAAGGCCTGCTCCTTAATCAGCTTCAGAGCCGCGGTGTCCTACAGTGTAACTGGTTATACGTACTGGGAATCAGCAGACGTCCTGTCGTTGCGAGGGAGCCGGCACTGGGACGATACTGCGCAAGTGTCTGTAGTGAGATGACAGACACACACACGTTGATTTTAACACACCACAACATATCCGTGTGTGATTTTACACACAACACCACCGGTGTGATTTTTAACAACAACAAACAACACGGGTGATTTTACACCAGACCGTGTGATTTTACCACACACAGGTGTTTTAACAACACACACGTGTGATTTTTAACAT
>NW_019944765.1:0-8767 GCF_002910315.2 Salvelinus sp. IW2-2015 | reverse complement strand
AAGGAATAGATTAATAGACGAGTACAGCAGTATACGTAGGTTAGGGGTAAGGATAGATAATAGACAGTAACAGCAGTTAACTGTAGGGGGTAAATGACAATAGACCACAGATAAGATAATAGACATAAACAGCAGTATACTGGTAGGTAGGGTAAGAAGTAATAAATGACAGTAACCAGCCAGTAATACTGTAGGTAGGAGTAAAGGATAAGATAATAAAGACTAGGAAACGAGCACGATATGACTGTAGTAGGAGTAAAGGATAGATAATAGACATAACCAGGCAGTATAACTGTAGTAGGGTCAAAAGGATAGATAATTAGACAGTAACAAGCAGTATATGTTAGGTAGGCGGTTTAAAAGTGACTAGACAAACCGGATAGATAATAGACACAGTAGCAGGCCAGCTATGGTGAAGTGAGGTGGAGGTGTGTTTGTGTGGTAATATCCTGAGGTGGTTTTGCATATTATGCAGTCGTGAGCATGTGTGGTGCTGTGGTGTGTGCTGTGTAGTGTTCTTGTTGCATAGAGTCAAGTACCAGAGAGTTATAATAAGAAAAGGTCAATGACAGTTAGTCCAGGTAAAGCCATTGATTAGATATTCTAACAGTTCTGGTTTAGCAGTCTGAATTTAGCACACGTGGTTTAACAGTCTGGTTTAGCAGTCTTGTTTAAACAGTCTGGTTTAACATTCTGGGGTTTAGCAGTCTGGTTTAGCAGGGTCTTGTTTAAACAGTTGGTTTAACAGTTCTGCTTTAGCAGGTTGCTTTAGCAGTCTTGTGTTAGCAGTCCTTGTTAGCCAGTCTTGTTTAGCAGTCTGGTTTTAACAGTCTATTTAGGCAGTTCCTTGTTTTAGCAGTCTTGTTAGCAGGTCTTGTTTAGGAGTCGTTTAGCAGTCTTGTTTTAGCAGTCCTGTCTTAGCAGTTCCTTGCCTTAGGCAGGTCTTTTGTTAAGACCAGTCTTTGTTTAGCAGATGTTTGTTTAGCATCGCTTCTCGTTCGTCTGTTTAAGTGTACAGTCTGTTTAGCAGTTCCTTGTTTAGCAGTCTGTTTAGGCAGTCCTGTTTAGCCAGTCTTGGTAAGGCAGTCTGGTTTAAGGGCAGTCTGTTTAGCAGGTCTTGTTTGCCAGTCTTGATTTAGCAGGTCTTGTTTAGCAGTCTTTGTTTAGCAGTCTTTTAGCCAGTCCTGGTTAGGCACAGTCTTGGTTAAGCAGTCTTTTAGGCAGTCTTGTTTAGCAGGTCTTGTTTAGCAGCATCGTTTAGCAAGTCTGTTTAGCAGTCTCTTAGTTTAGCAGGTCTTTTGCAGTTTTTAGCAGTCTTTAGCGTTTTTAGCC
Source organism: Salvelinus sp. IW2-2015 (assembly GCF_002910315.2). Taxonomy (NCBI): domain Eukaryota; kingdom Metazoa; phylum Chordata; class Actinopteri; order Salmoniformes; family Salmonidae; genus Salvelinus; species Salvelinus sp. IW2-2015. Next base: position 7,435 of record NW_019944765.1, on the reverse strand, counting down.
AGTTCTTGTTTAAACAGTCTTGTTTAGCAAGTCTGGTTAGCAGTCTTGCTTTAAGCAAGTCGGTATCTTGTTTAGCAGTCTTGGTTAACAGTCCTTGTTTAGCAGTTCTGTTTAAGCAGTCTTTGTACAGCGTTTGGTTTAAAAGGTTCTTGTTTTGCAGTCTGGTTTGAGTCTTGCAGTCTTGTAGCAGTCTTGTTTAACAGTCTGGTTTAGCAGTCGTTTGCTGCTGTTAGCAGTCTGTGCAGTTTCTGTTTCGTTTACATGTTGTTTAGCAGTTTGTTTAAGGCTGTTACAGTCGGTTTAACCAGTCTGGATTAAAACAAGTCTGGTTAACAGTCTTGTTTAACAGTCTGGTTAGGCAGTTTCTGTTAGCAGTCTTGTGTTAGCAGTCTTGTTTAAGCAGTCTTGTTAGCAGTTCTGTTTAAAAACAGTTCTGCGTTTCACTGGAACAGTCTGTTTAACCAGTCTGGTTAACAGTCGGTTAACAGTGTCTTGTTTAGCAGGTCTTAGTTGTTTAGCAGTGTTGTTTAAACAGTCTTGTTTCGCAGTTCTGCGTTTAAACAGGTCTTGTTTAAAAAAACACGCGTTCAGGTTTGTGTAACATGGTTTAGCAGGCTTGATTGGTGTTAACAATTGTTACTGGTTTAAGCAGTCTTTTAAGTGCTTTAGCATTGTTTGAGTGCTGTTTAGCAGGTTCTTGTTTAGCCAAGTTTTTGCAGTTCTGTTTAGCAGTGTTGTTTACAAGCAGTCTATCTTAGCAGTCTGTTATACACGTCTTGGTTTACAGTCTTGTTTAGAGTCTGTTTACCAGTCTCTGGTTTAGGCAGTACTGTTGTTAACAGTCTGGTTTAGAGTGCTAACTCTGTTTAACCAGTCTTGTTTAGCACAGTCTTGTTACAGTCTTGTTTACCAGTCCTGGATTTTAGCAGTCTTTTGTTTTAAGCAAGTTCTTTTAGGCCTGTTGATTAGCAGCTGTTGTTGAAGGCAGTCTATTTTAGGCACGTCTGTTTAGCATCTTGGTTAAGCAGTGCTGTTTAGCATTGTTCCGGTTTAGCAGTCATTGTTTTAGCAGTCTTGTTTAGCAGTGTGTTTAGTCTTGTTAGCAGTCATTGTTTACAGTCTTGTTTAGCCTGTCTGTTTAACAGGTCTTGTTTAGCGTGTTGTTAGCAGCTGTTTAGCAGTCTTGTTTGACAGTCTTGTTTAGCAGTCTTGTTTAACAGTCTGGTTTAGCAGTTTGTGTTTATCCAGTCTTTTAACAGTCTTGTAACAGTCTGTTAGCAGCTTGTTTACAGTCGGTTTAGCAGTCGTTTAAACAGTTTCGTGTAAGCAGTCTTACTTTGCGTCTTTAGCAGTCTGTTAGCAGTCTGTTTAAGCAGCCTTGTTTAGCAGTTCGTTTACAGTCTTGTGTAGCAGTCTTGTTTAGCAGTGTTGTTAGCAGCTTGTTTACATCTTGTTAGCCAGTCTGTTTAGCAGTGTTGTTTTCAGTCTTGTAGCAGTCTGTGCGTTTGTTTAGCAGTCTGGTTTAGCAGTCTTGTTTAGCAGTCTTGATGTTTACAGTCTGTAGCAGTTCCGGTTTAGCAGTTGTTTAGGTCTTGTTTAGCGTGCTGTTTACAGTGTTGTTTAGAGTCTGTTAGCAGTCTGGTTTAGCCCAGTTGTTTAGCCAGTTCTGGTTTAGCAGTCTGGTTTAGCAGTCTGTTTAACAGTCTTGTTTAGCAGTCTTGTTTAACAGTTCCTGTTTAACAGTCTGGTTAGCAGTCTTGTTTAGCAGTCTTGTTAGCAGTCGTTTAGCAGTGTTGTTTACATCTTGTTTAACAGTCTGTTTAACAGTCTTGTTTAGCAGTGTTTTTAGCAGTGTTGTTTAGCAGTCTTGTTTAGCAGTCCGGTTTAGCAGTGTTGTTTAGCAGTCTTGTTCGCACAGTCTCATCTCTTGCGGTAGGTAGGTCTGTTCAGGTCTGTTGGTCCAGACTTGGTGCTCCGGTACCGCTTGCCCAGAAGCCAGAGAGAACAGTCTGTAGCTCGGTGTGGTTGAGTCTTTGGCAATATTTTCGGGCCTCTTCTGACATTCTCCTGGTATAAGAGTCCTGGATGGCAGAGAACTGGGCCGTACGCACTACCCTCATATAACATCTGGGTCCTGGAGCAGAGAACTGGGCCGTACGCACTACCCTCTATAACATCTTGCGGTCGGTGCCGTGCAGTTGCCGTACCAGGCGGTGATGCAAGCCAGTCAAGATGCTCCAGTGGTGAAGTATAGTACTTTTTGAGGCTCTGAGGGCACATGCCAAATCTTTCAGCCTACTGAGGGGAAGAGGTTTCTGTCATGCCCTCTTCAACACTATGTGGTGTGACCTTTTAGTTCCTTAGGATGTGGACACTGAGAACTTGACCCCTCTCAACCCGCTCCACTACAGCCACACCAGTGCTCGGCCCTCCGTTTCCTGTAGTCCATGATCAGCTCTTTGTCTTGCTGAAGTTTGAGGAGAGGTACTTGTCCTGGCACCACACTGCCAGGTCTCTGCACCTCCTCCTATAGCGTCCTCGTTGTCAGGTCTCTGACCTCTTCCCTATAGGCTACCTCGTCCGTGTCAGTCTTCTGACCTCTGTCCCTATAGGCTGTTCATCGTTGTCAGGTCTCTGACCTCTTCCCTATAGGCTGTCTCGCGTTGTCAGGTCTCTGACCTCCTCCCTATAGGCTGTACTCATCGTTGTTCCAGTCTCTGACCTACGTTCCCTATTAGGCTGTCCTCATCGTTGTCAGGTCTCTGACCTCTTCCCTATAGGCTAACCTCGTCATGTCAGTCTCTGACCTCTTCCTATAGCTGTCTCATCGATTGTCAGTCTCGAACCTCTGGCCTATAGGCTACCTCGTCGTTGTCAGGTCTCTGACCTCTTCCCTATAGGCTGTCTCATCGTTGTCAGGTCTCTGACCTCTTCCCTATAGGCTACCTCGTCGTCAGTGATCAGTGACTTCCACAAACTTGATGAGTAAAACAGTGATATATTTATCTTCCTCTTCCTCTCTCATCTCCCTCTTCTTCCTCTCTCTTCTCCCTCCTCCTCCTCTCTCTTCTCCCTCCTCTTCCTCTCTCTTCTCCCTCCTCTTCCTCTCTCTTCTCCCTCCTCTTCCTCTCTCCCCTCCCTCCTCTTCCTCTCTCCTCTCCCTCCTCTTCCTCTCTCGTCTCCCTCCTCTTCCTCTCTCCTATCCCTCTTCTTCTTATCTCCTCTCTCCTTCCTCGTTCCTGTCCTCTCTTCACCAAAACACACACATGACAAAAAGAGAGGGAAGAGCTTTTTCCACTCGTCTACTCATTGATGAAATGTTTCTTCCTCTTGTTCAATAATGCAGGTGGTTTTCATTGGAGACATCCCAGTGGCCCTGGGTGAGATTTGCATCCTGATTTATTTGTCATATATCCTTTATATCGTTAAATTCTTTATACATCTCCAGTGGATCCCCATGCATCTTTCATTACGCCAGCTCTTCAGTAGCTCAGGCAGCGGTGTTCGTACGGGCAGATCCAAACACATTTTACACGTCTTACTGCAGATGTACCTAGCTTATTTCACCTTGAGTGTGTAGGACTGGATGAAAAATTCACAAGTGGGAGTTGTTAATTTTTCCGCTCGTCGTTGGTGTGGTGTCTGCAGTGCCTGAGTTTTGGGAGGAGGATGGTTTTGAAAGAGTCACCTCACACATGCTTGTGTCGTGGAAGTGGAAAGTTTACCAAGTGGAAGTGTTGGTGGTTGATATAGAATACATCACAGCCTATTAGTGACGATCATAAAGGTCATAGTTCAGACTTACAAATGTTAGCCTGGTCCCAGGTCATTTTGTGCTGTCTMGCGAACTCATATGGTCATTGTGTGGCAAGACAGTACAAACAGATATGGGACCAGGCTAGAAAAATGCCATCAGATCATTTGAAATAGCCAAAAGGGAGAAGGGAGGACGTTGACTTCGGGCCTGGTCTTTTCCTGTTGGTATTTGGGCCAGTGACAGTCTTTGAGCAGCCAGTTTCTTGACCTGGGACCTTGCGTGCGCTGAGGATTTTAATCCATGAAGGTGTAGTGCTTGGTTACTAATGGGTTTTCCTTTGAGATCTGCTTTAGGCTCCCCAGCTCTCTTCAGGTCATTGACCAGGTCCATTCATCCCTCCTTACCTTCCCATCCTTCTATGTCCTAACCTCCTACGTCCTTTCCCCCTCCTCCCAAGGTCCTACCTCCCATCTGGGGCGCACCCTCCTGTCTAACCCTCCCTACTCCATCCTCTCAGTCCGCTACCTCCCCTACCTCCCTTCCTCCTGCCGCAGAGGATCGCCTTCTTGACGCCTCCTTGACTCATACATCACCCTTCTCATGATCATGTGATGCCCCGCACGAGGTGAGACTCTTTGGCATGGAGCCCCAGACCCCCCCCCCTCTTAACCTTCCCAGTCCGTTACCACTCGGGGCGCATTTGATTGCTCCCGTCATCTTGAACCCCTCATCATTCTACCTCTCTTGTTTCTAATAATTCGCTGCCCACTATTGCTTTCGCCAGTCCTTTAACTCGTCCTTCTCCTCACAAGCCACCCTTTGCTTGCCTTCTGTCCTTGTCCTAAGAACCCCATCCCACGCTCATCGTTCTCTCGCTATTCCTGTTCTTCACTCTCCTAGATTCGCTCGTAACCATGTCCCTTATCTCCAGCTCTCTGGTCTTGCGGCCCCACTTGGATCTGCGAGAGGTTTGCGAACGTGGTCTCGTTTCATTTGAGCCTGTCGTGGACCTAGCCTGTTGTTTTTCTCTATTAGTTTACACGGCGCTCAATCAGGTTCCCAACCTTCCCGACGTATTCAAACAAGCGTGCAGTTATTTATCTCCATTCCTCGGTACTCAGAAGTTGGTCATTGAATTAACGCGATGTTGCTCCTCTGTAAAGAAATCACTCAACAGCGATCCGTCGTACTCTGTGCAGAGCCGTCGCTCACTATCTCTCTACATTCTGCGTAGTGGTAGGTGATCAATCCATACTTAATCGCTCATTCGCATTTACTACAATGCATCCTTTCCTAATCTTTAATATACTTCACACAATATCCACTCTAACCAATGCTCTGCCAATCTCTTTCTTGCCGACTCTTTTTGTTTCACGATTCCGCTTCCTCTCTCGGCTACCTGTATTGAAACCGGTCATTCCCCTCTAGTGCATAAACATTCTCCATTACACCGACTTTCCTCCTATTTCACACTCGCTCTTGTCCCTAAACTCCCATTCCTTCCCTGTCCCCTCCCTACTCCTACCCCCTATTTCCATTTCCTTCTTCGGTCCCTAACCTCCCCTATTCCCATCCTTCCTGGTCTTACCTGCCCTATTCCTTTACTCCCTAATCCCATCCTTTCTCAGGGTCCCTCACCCTTCCCTTATCCATCCTCCAGTCGCTACCTCTCCTCTCCCAGTCTACCCTCCCCTACTCCATTCCTCATCATCCCTACCTCCCTACTCCCATCCCCCAGTCCTACCTCAGCCTACTCATCCTCAGTCCCCTACCTCCCTACCTCATCCTCTTCAGGTCCTCCCTCCCGTACTTTCATCTCTCAGGTCCTCCTCCTACTCCATCTTCAGTCCCTACCTTCCTATCCCCATCCTCCCAGGTCCACTCCGCTATCCCATCTCTGCATCTCCCATCCCTACCTTCCCTACTCCATCCTCCTCCTCCCATCCTCCCAGTCCCCAACCTCCCTACTCCCATCCCTCTCAGTCCTACTCCCTACCTCCATCCTCTACCCAACCTCCCTACCCCATCCTCCAGGTCCTACCTCCCCTACCTCCCATCCTCCAGTCCAACCCTCCTACCATCCATTCTCCAAGTCCTACACTCCCCTATCCTCCCATCCTCCAGGTCCAACGCCTCCCTACTCCATCCTCCAGTCCAAACCCTCCCTACCCCATCCTCTCCAGGTCCACCCTTCACACCTCCCAGGTCCAACCTCCAAAAACATTTCATGGATACTCACAATGATAACCAGCTTCTGGGTTCCCTCACCCTGTTCTTCATTCACGGATGTAGGATGTGTGGAATTAGATGCGAATGCGGAAAGTTTCAAGGGGAGAACCTCTGCGGGATGGGAGCGGTTATACGGAGGGCTGGGGTCTGAAGCTAGATGCTGGCAAGGGACTTTTGGGGGCCTGCGGTAAAAGTGAAATAGGAAGGGGGGTTAGAAATCTCCACTCTGAATCTGTTCACATCAGCTGAATGTGTATGTGTCACAAAGATTTTGATCCAAGAACACTAAAATGTGTCCGGTGTTAATCGACGGTGTGAGTCATTTTTGATATACGGTTCCACGGGTGAGCCCCTTGGGAGACTTGTCAGTAATTTATGCAGTATGTGGTGGTTTCAATGAATAAGCTGAGAGATGAGAGAGAGAGGGAGAGGAGCAGAGAGAGGAGAGAGAGAGAAGAGAGAGAGAGAGAGAGAGAGGAGAGAGAGAGAGAGAGAGAGCGAGAGAGACGAGAGAGAGAGAGACGAGAGAGAGAGAGAGGAGAGAGAGGGAGAGAAGAGAGGAGCGATAGAGAAGAGAGATAGAGGAGAAGCGAAGAAAGAGAGAGAGAGGAGAGCAGAGAGAGCGAGAGAGGAGAGGAGAGAGAGAGAGAGAGAGAGAGAGTAGAGAGAGGAGAGAGGTGAAGAGAGAGATGAGAGAAGAGAGCAAGGAAGGAGAGTGTAATGTCTGGTAGTCTTCATGTAAACTTAACCCTCTCTCTCTCTTCCTCCCACAGCCGTGCTGATATGTAATAGATCTCCATCTTCCTCTCATTCTTCCTCCTCCTTCTCTTCCGATCCCTGCCATGTCTTTCCTCTATCCATCTATTCGCGGGTCGGCCAAGCAGATGGGTGTTGTAAGGCTCGATGGCAATTCACCGAATCGCAATCTGTTTCTGCCTGCACGCCCGTCTGGCTCTGATCCGGGGCAACGGCCTAGCTGCATCTCTCACCACACTGAGCCACGTATGTAGTGTTTAGCTGGCCACATTCAGGGAGATGTAAATCACGGGAACGAGCGAGCGGATCACTCTGAGACTGACGCGTGTCAACAAAGACACGACAGGGAGACAGAGGAGGAGATCGGAGATGTGGGAATAATTGCGGGAAGAATAAATAATCAGTTGGGACTGCTTTTCCCGAAATCCCCACACATTTTTGCTAGCGAGATATAATAGATATAGAATTGCAGTATTTAAAACATCATAATACTAACTGGGTTGTTCAAAGCCCTGAATGCTGATTGGCTGACAGTCAAAGACTAGGGTTTGAACAAAACATAATATACACAATCACATGGTTATGTTTTAAACTGACTGTGTGTCATGGGGTTCATTCTTGTGACACAGTTAAAGCATGTGTCACTTCCACATGTAAGCCTTATGTTATCCACAAGGGTTTCTATTGTCTGTC